>NC_066529.1:18455878-18482098 GCF_024679095.1 Eriocheir sinensis | reverse complement strand
AATCCTGATATAGTCTCCTCTTTGATCTTAAGTAGACGCAATTCCCTGATAAGCTGGACTCCTTAGCGACAACTTACTTTAGACAAGTTGTGGCAGGGAGTTTTTTTTTTTTTTTAGTCCATTTTCTAACCCAGTGGTTCCCAACCAGGGGTCCATGGAAGAATTTAAAGTGATACATTGAGATTCTAATTATTTTGATTCATACTATTTTACACAATCCTTAAAACTGAATGCTTAAATGCTGGAATTGCTCTACATTAGCTAACGGTACCAGGGGTGTCTAACTCACTGCCCACTGACAAATTTGACCTTGGGATGGTCATGAGTGGTCCGCTTAACCTATTTCGATGTAGGGGTCCACAGGTGAAAAAGTGACTGAAAAAGGGTGAACGGGACAAATAAAGGTTGGGATCCACTGCGCTAACCACATTCATCGGCGCTCTCCTGTTGTGTTTATATTTAGTCTTTTAATCTTGAGATGGTAACACAGCAGGAGGTACAGGGGAAGGGTGGGGAGAGTCGAACCGGGGAAGGATGTGTGAGAGAGAGAGAGAGAGAGAGAGAGAGAGAGAGAGAGAGAGAGAGACGGGGAGGTTGTAGAACAGAAGCAATATGTATGTTTGTCTGTCTGTGTCTTTTTTTTTTTGTCTGTCTGTCTGTTTGTTTTCTGTGGTTGTGTTTTTGTAAAATGCAGAAGAGTATATGAAGTGCATCGACGTTCCTAATATACTGTGGCATTTTCAGTATTTCATTTACATCAGGAACATACATGAAAAATATATATATATATATATATATATATATATATATATATATATATATATATATATATATATATATATATATATATATATATATATATATATATATATGTTAATTGCTACTTTGAGAGAATGATGATAGACAGACAAAAATGTGTAGATGTATGAAGCAATAGATAGTTAGATAGATAGATAGATAGATAGTAAGTAGAAATAGATAAATAGATAGAAAGACAGACAAACTGATATAGATATAGACTAACAGACACATATATGGACACAGACAAATAAGAAAGGAAAAGAGAGAGAGAGAGAGAGAGAGAGAGAGAGAGAGAGAGAGAGAGAGAGAGAGAGAGAGAGAGAGAGAGAGAGAGAGATTTACATTCAACCATTTTGGTGAAAATAACTAACACAGTATCCTATGAAGTGTCTGACAGTAATGTAAGCCACCAAACCAGCGATGAAGGGCTGTGGGGTAGTGTGTCGAGGCCGCGGCTGCCCTCCAGAAGCCTCTCAAGTGAAGCCAAGTGGCGGTGGGGCGGAAAGCACACCCGACTCATCATGATCTTACCCTTAGCTCAGTCGCTGTCTTAAGAAGTCTTACATATAGGGGCGAGGTCATCCATGGTCTTATTGCTTTAACGTCACAATATTACCCTTAGCTCAACCGTTGCCTTATAGAGAAAGATAGGAACAAGGAGATTTAATAGGGATGGAACAACTGACTTGATATATTTTTTGCTCCAGTAAACCTAACCTAACCTTACCTGTTCTTCCTTTCGTCTCTATGAACACTGGGCTTAGACAGATGGGTAGGAACAAGGAGACTTTCATATAGGGGCGAGGTCATGCCTTACGGTTGGTTTGTATATATGTTCGGTAGAGACTCGTTGCCGGTTTATTACAATCTTACCCCTTGCTCACCCGCAGCCCTTAGGAGACATATATATGGGCGAGGTCATATCCTGCAGTTAGTTTGTGTATATCTGGTAGAGTTTCGTGGCCACATTTTTTAACATTTCGGGGCCCAATCATACATCACTGACACGGTTTTCGTATGAGTAGCAGGCATTTCCAGGGGTAGTTGACTAACCCTGGGGATGGTTTAACCCTTCCTCTGTACTGTGAACCTAAAAAAAACAGTCATGAGAACCCGATTGATCTCCTTTTTGGCCTGTGAAAATAGTTGACGTGAGAGATGGAAGCGTCTAAGAATAGCAACCTTACTACCGCCGCAACAACCAGAAGCTCACACAGGAACGAGGTCATATCTTGCGGTTAGTTTGTTTCCATGTTTGGTAGAGTCGTAAAGCTCGTGTAAAATTAAATAAATGGAAAAAAAAACAAGGATCGATGCGTGTTTGGCCCCTCAGTGAAGCTCGTCTCCGAATCTCGTAAATCATCGGTCCGTTCGTTAAGTCGTTATCCTCTCCCGTCTGTCATGTCTTGTTGAGTTATAATTATTTTCTCGTAGCTTCCCGGCGGCGTCTTGTGAAGGCTGTGAAGTCTCGCTGCTCTTGATCACGGAAGGAGATCCGCCGCCGTGTTCCTTCTCGTTTTCCGGTGCTCCCTCGGCCCCTATTCTCAGACACCATCAGCTCCCACAACAACTGTTTCAGAATGCCACTAAGGAGGTCAGTCGGGTTCTTATGAGTGTTTATTTCACGTTCACGGTGCAGAAGCCTTGTCAAACCATTACTAGGCTCATAAAACTACTCATGGAGATACTAACGCAGTCCCTACGAAAGCCTTATCAATATGAGTGTGTAAGTCCCGAAATGTTTGAGAATATAAGCCCTTGTGGAGTCTGTGGGTGTTCTGTATTGTACTTTGCCTATAGCACTGTACCAAGACACTCTCCACCCGAAACTGACCTCTCTTCTGGCCTCTCGTTCTTTTTTATTTTGTTGGAGCAACGTATGGCGGGCTTTTCTTTTTTTATTACTGCCTTTTTAACCCTTGAACTCCCTTCCTTGCTGTAAAAAAAAAAAAGATTATGAGCTAATGATGGCATGCTCAGTTTTATCTCCGCTCCTCCATCCCTATCCATAACGCTGCTGACAAAATGTGCCCAGGGAGGAACATTAGTATATATAACTGTAGCCCCGGCCGCCCTATCACACCACCCCGCTCTATGCTGGAAATGGGTCTGTTATGGTCGTGGTGACGAAGCGATTGCTAATATGGTGATTGTGTAAAAAGATGTGACAGGAAGGGAACACAAGGATAGGATTCAGAGGGAAGACTATATAAAGGAGGGAGGAAAAAGGCTTAAAGAAGAGGGCGGGAAGGGAGGGAATGGGAGAAAGAGGAAAGGTTGGGATGTAAATTTTGCTCTAGAAATCTCTAATATACTACAGCAAACAGTAGGAAATATCTGTGGATTTCATTATTTCCTGAACCAGCCAGGCCGCCCTTGTTAATTACTGAACTGGCAAAAGTGATGCGTCCGTGTCCTCCGTGCTACCAAGCCTTTGCCCTAATACCGCCTCCCGGTGCTGACTTTACTTGGTTTCTTGTCAGTATCTACGTCTTCTTCCGTGACGCACGCCTGAAGCTAATAAATACATGAACTAAAGGGAGGGGCGCACTCACACCACTCTCTTTTGCACCCATTAACCCGGTAGCAGCGACGGGCCAAATTTGTGGCTTTACAGTGTAGCAGCGACGGGCCAAATTTGTGGCTTTACCGTGTAGCAGCGACGGGCCAAATTTGTGGCTTTACCGTGTAGCAGCGACGGGCCAAATTTGTGGCTTTACAGTGTAGCAGCGACGGGCCAAATTTGTGGCTTTACAGTGTAGCAGCGACGGGCCAAATTTGTGGCTTTACCGTGTAGCAGCGACGGGCCAAATTTGTGGCTTTACAGTGTAGCAGCGACGGGCCAAATTTGTGGCTTTACAGTGTAGCAGCGACGGGCCAAATTTGTGGCTTTACAGTGTAGCAGCGACGGGCCAAATTTCTGGCATGATATAAACCCCTCAAAAGATGATACACAATCTGATCACAAATGCTTTGATATATATTATGAAATGGTTTGAGTGAGGGATGATTTTTTTTCATTTTTCTCGCTTAGAGGGACCATAAAGAAACATTATCCCCACTGCTACCGGCTTATTAACGAGTCCCCCTCTTTACTTTACCGCCTATCCACCCACTCTCCCCTGCCATATGTGTTATATATAGGCGAAACAGAGGAAGCTCAAGTAGTGCTGCTGGTATTCCTAACACTCCTCACTCCCAGACTTCCCTCCCTTTCCCGTTCCCTCCCTACTCACCTCTCCTTAATCTATATCTCCTCTCTCAGCCTTTCCCATCCCTCCCTTACACCCTCTTCACTCTCATTCCGTTTCCTGCGCTCCCTTTCCCATCCCTCCCTTACACCCTCTTCACTCTCATTCCGTTTCCTGCGCTCCCTTTCTGTCACGTTTTTTCCCCCGCACACTCAAAAAAATTGGGAGAGATGTTATGTGAGATACTTATTTAATGGCCGTTCTGGAAATGATATTGCTATGGTCTGTACATAAACTGTGGACTGAATACTTAACCTCACGTGTATTATCAATGTTTCTCTCCGTTCCAGTTGAGGCGTTGAGGGACGGAAGGTAATCCACAATGGTATTACCTCGCCCCCTCCCCTCCCCGCTCCTCGCCGCTATCCTCTCCCTCATCGTCCTTCTTCTGACACATCAAGGTGAGTCAAGGCTCTTTTCTTCTTGTGTGTGTGTGGGTGGGGGGGGGGGGGTGCTTGCGTGAGTGTGAGGGTGCGTGCGTGTGTGTGTGTGTGTGGGGGGGGAGGGGGGATGTTCAGGGGACTGGGAACGAGTGGGAAGTTATGAGATGGAATGTTGTGTTAGTATTAAGTGATGCTGAAGGGAATGGGGAAGTAAAGGGAAGGAATGTTGTGTTAGTATTAAGTGATGCTGAAGGGACTGGGGAAGTAAAGGGAAGGAATGTTGTGTTAGTATTAAGTGATGCTGAAGGGACTGGGGAAGTAAAGGGAAGGAATGTTGTGTTAGTATTAAGTGATGCTGAAGGGACTGGGGAAGTAAAGGGAAGGAATGTTGTGTTAATAAGTGATGCTGAAGGAAGGAACATTGTGTTAATAAGTGATGCTGAAGGGACTGGGAAGTAAAGGAAGGAATGTTGTGTTAATAAGTGATGCTGAAGGGACTGGGGAAGTAAAGGAAGGAATGTTGTGTTAATAAGTGATGCTGAAGGGACTGAAGTAAAGGGAAGGAATGTTGTGTTAATAAGTGCTGCTGAAGGGACTGGGGAAGTAAAGGGAAGGAATGTTGTGTTAATAAGTGATGCTGAAGGGACTGGGGAAGTAAAGGGAAGGAACGTTGTGTTAATAAGTGATGCTGAAGGGACTGGGGAAGTAAAGGGAAGGAATGTTGTGTTAATAAGTGATGCTGAAGGGACTGGGGAAGTAAAGGGAAGGAATGTTGTGTTAATAAGTGATGCTGAAGGGACTGGGGAAGTAAAGGGAAGGAATGTTGTGTTAATAAGTGATGCTGAAGGGACTGGGGAAGTAAAGCGAAGGAATGTTGTGTTAATAAGTGATGCTGAAGGGACTGGGGTAGTAAAGGGAAGGAACGTTGTGTTAATAAGTGATGCTGAATGGACTGGGAAGTAAAGGAAGGAATGTTGTGTTAATAAGTGATGCTGAAGGGACTGGGGAAGTAAAGGGAAGGAATGTTGTGTTAATAAGTGATGCTGAAGGGACTGGGGAAGTAAAGGGAAGGAATGTTGTGTTAATAAGTGATGCTGAAGGGACCGGGGAAGTAAAGGGAAGGAATGTTGTGTTAATAAGTGATGCTGAAGGGACTGGGGAAGTAAAGGGAAGGAATGTTGTGTTAGTATTAAGTGATGCTGAAGGGACTGGGGAAGTAAAGGGAAGGAATGTTGTGTTAATAAGTGATGCTGAAGGGACTGGGGAAGTAAAGGGAAGGAACGTTGTGTTAATAAGTGATGCTGAAGGGACTGGGGAAGTAAAGGGAAGGAATGTTGTGTTAATAAGTGATGCTGAAGGGACTGGGGAAGTAAAGGGAAGGAATGTTGTGTTAATAAGTGATGCTGAAGGGACTGGGGAAGTAAAGGGAAGGAACGTTGTGTTAGTATTAAGTGATGCTGAAGGGACTGGGGAAGTAAAGGGAAGGAATGTTGTGTTAATAAGTGATGCTGAAGGGACTGGGGAAGTAAAGGGAAGGAACGTTGTGTTAATAAGTGATGCTGAAGGGACTGGGGAAGTAAAGGGAAGGAACGTTGTGTTAATAAGTGATGCTGAAGGGACTGGGGAAGTAAAGGAAGGAACGTTGTGTTAATAAGTGATGCTGAAGGGACTGGGGAAGTAAAGGAAGGAATGTTGTGTTAATAAGTGATGCTGAAGGGACAGGGGAAGTAAAGGAAGGAACATTGTGTTAATAAGTGATGCTGAAGGGACTGGGGAAGTAAAGGGAAGGAACGTTGTGTTAATAAGTGATGCTGAAGGGACAGGGAAGTAAAGGAAGGAACGTTGTGTTAATAAGTGATGCTGAAGGGACTGGGGAAGTAAAGGGAAGGAATGTTGTGTTAATAAGTGATGCTGAAGGGACTGGGGAAGTAAAGGGAAGGAATGTTGTGTTAATAAGTGATGCTGAAGGGACTGGGGAAGTAAAGGGAAGGAACGTTGTGTTAATAAGTGATGCTGAAGGGACTGGGGAAGTAAAGGGAAGGAACGTTGTGTTAATAAGTGATGCTGAAGGGACCGGGGAAGTAAAGGGAAGGAACGTTGTGTTAATAAGTGATGCTGAAGGGACTGGGGAAGTAAAGGGAAGGAACGTTGTGTTAATAAGTGATGCTGAAGGGACTGGGGAAGTAAAGGGAAGGAATGTTGTGTTAATAAGTGATGCTGAAGGGACTGGGGAAGTAAAGGGAAGGAACGTTGTGTTAATAAGTGATGCTGAAGGGACTGATGAAGTAAAGGGAAGGAACGTTGTGTTAATAAGTGATGCTGAAGGGACCGGGGAAGTAAAGGGAAGGAACGTTGTGTTAATAAGTGATGCTGAAGGGACCGGGGAAGTAAAGGGAAGGAACGTTGTGTTAGTAAGTTATGCTGAAGGGGCTGGGGAAGGAGTAGGAAGTATAGAGTAGAAATGCTATGTTCGTATTAATAAGTGATGGTGAAGGGACTGAGGAAGTAAGGAGAAGGAATTTTGTGTTAGTATTATTAAGTTATGCTGAAGGGGCTGGGAGGAGTGAGAAGTGAGGAGAAGGAATGTGGAAAGGAAGAGAATTGGTGGATGGACGGTAGAAAGGAGGGAGGCTTAATTGGTGTGCAAGAGAAATTCATACACATTACATACGCACTTACGTCCCCACACATTTTTTAACTCATATTTATGCCAATAAGTACAGAGGTCACAACATACATGCAAACACACTCCTTCACATTGCTTCCTGCCAACACCTCACACATACAATAATCGTTGGCACAGCTTTATTCGAATACATAACTACATATTTTCCTCTAACAACACTAGCATCTACTCAGCTCATTCCGTAGCTACCTTACGCAGCGGACCGCCACATATGCAGCGACTAGTTCGCTGGCAAGGGCACTCACACCTAGGGATCTGAGAGGGTCACATTCTAAAACATTTCATTGCCCAAACACATAAATATGACATGGCTTTTGTAGGAGTTTTGAACATTTCCAAGGGTAGTTTTGTGATCCTGGTGATAGTTTGACTCTTCTTATGTACCATGAACCTAAAGGAAACTCACTAGAATCCGATTGATCTTCTGTGGCCTTGGAAAGTAGTTGATGTGTGAGGCGTCTAACTTCCACTCACACATATATTTCTTACTATGAGCTCTCGCCAGTCTACTTGTTCGCTTGTTACCTTGCTACTACATCAATAAGGACCATTTTGATAAGATGATGGTACTCTGAATCGAGAAGCTTCAGTTATCTAGAGAGTACAGCTGCGAGGCTAAAAATGAACAATGGAGCAGGGCATGATTGAAGTTTATTAGCGAGTTAAGAGAACTAACAAAGTGATGCTGATAAAGTACTTGTTCTGAATGCAAGTTTTAGAACCCGCAGCCGTGGGAATAAGATAGATCAATTTAGGTTTAAGATACTAGCCAAAAAGTGGTTAGCAAATATAGTAGTTGATGAGTGGGGTAAACAGTTGTGTAGTTATGGAAATACAACAGAGGCCTTCCATTACGATTATTTTCCAAGGCCACAGAGAAGATTAACCGGGTTCTCGTGGGTGTTTTTTTCCCGTTCAAGATGCAGAAGTCGGGTAAAACCATCACTAGGATCACTTATTAATACGAACACCCTTCAGCATCATTCAGCATCACTTAATACTAACACAACATTCCTTCCCTTCAGCATCACTTAATACTAACACAACATTCCTTCCTTTACTTCCCAGTCATCAGCATCACTTAATACTAACACAACATTCCTTCCCTTTACTTCCTCAGCCCCTTCAGCATCACTTAATACTAACACAACATTCCTTCCCTTTACTTCCCCGGTCCCTTCAGCATCACTTAATACTAACACAACATTCCTTCCCTTTACTTCCCCGGTCCCTTCAGCATCACTTAATACTAACACAACATTCCTTCCCTTCAGCATCAACACAACATTCCTTCCCTTTACTTCCCCGGTCCCTTCAGCATCACTTAATACTAACACAACATTCCTTCCCTTTACTTCCCCGGTCCCTTCAGCATCACTGGGAATCTTCTACGAATCTTTTCAGACAGAAGAACTGACGTGCCAAAACGCTTAAGAATACGAGCTAGAGAGTTCCAAAATCGAGGCTACATAATATGAATAGGCAGGCTAAATGGTGAATCACATAGGTTACATAGGAGCTGCCATGTGTAGGTTGACTGGCCTTTTGTGGTCTAATATCTTTCTGTACCGTCTTCATTGTATCCGAAATTGACCTCTCTTTTGGTCACTCACTTCTACTTTCTTTATAGGAGCAGTAATTAGCGGACTTTTTTATTATTATTTATTTTGGTCCGACAATACCAGCAGTTTAGTTAGCAGGGGTCATATTCTCAGACATTTCGGCGCTCAAGCACACAAGTTTGACAGGACTTTCGTAAGAGCTGTGGGGATATTCAGAGGTAGTTTTATGACCCTAGTGGTAGTCTGGTCCTTTTTTTGTGCCATGAATGTGAGAAACTACTCCTTGCACCGCGATTAATCTCCTTTTCGGACTTTGGAAATAATTAATGTGAGGGGTGGAAGCGTCTGAGCATACCTAACTAGGCCTCCTCCTAACCGTGTCTGTTCCTGCAGCGAGTGGCATTAAGTGCGTACAGTGCGAGGCCGCGGGGAGCAAGGCGCCGTGCAGTATGGAGCCGCCGTCGCCGACTGAGTGTGGCGCGGGGATGAGTGTGTGCCTCACCATCCACACCTACACGCCTAGCAAGGAGGACTCGCGTGAGTAATACCACCCCCTGTGTGTGTGTGTGTGTTTACTCGGATGTTATTGAAATAGAACGGTATGGGTGTATCCAAAGTCTTTCAGCCTGTTGAGAGTGGACATCAGTTGGACTAAATCTCCACACTATTAACTTTTTTCTTTAATAAGTGGGGGCAGGAAAGTGAGTCCTTGCGTATTGCAGGTAAGATGCTGTCGCTGGTTCGCACGTGCGCCCCGACGGACATGGGCTGGGACTGTAAGACGGGCAGGACGAAGGGCGGCCAAGAGGTGGAGGTCTGCCACGACACCTGCGACTGGGACGGCTGCAACCCCGCCCCCGCCACCCTGCCCGCCCTGCCGCTGCTGGCCTCCCTCCTCGGCGCCCTGCTCCTCCTCTGACATCCTCAGTACCCCGAGTCCTTCGTAACTGTTCTTCCCCACTGTTCTTCCTCAAGTCTTGCTGCTTCGGGACTGTGAGAATTATTATGGAAGTCGCACCTGTGATTTAATTTATTTCTTCGTGTGTGTGTGTGTGTGTGTGTGTGTGTGTGTGTGTGTAATAATAATAATAATAAACAATAATAAACGGTGTATTCAACAGATGTGCAGCTAGGGGCTGAAAATTTACATGTTAACATAGATTATGTGTACGTATATAAAATAAATATTGACTTAAATTGTACAATATAAATTCATATAATATAAATATGCATATAAATCGTTCTTATGGTTATTTGTTGTTTATTAAATTTACAATGGTAGGGATGGGGCTCTTCATGTACCTTTCCGTCCTTGCACGGATAGGTATCAGTAAGCTGCTATGTCTGAAGGCATGGCGAGAGGGAGGCGCAGTGTCTGGTAGCAGATCACGGTGGCGCGGTTGAGTTAATAGTTGTACCGCAAACTTCTGGAGGAGGTGCTGGTAGCGGTCTTGAAGTGTGGGCAGGTGTAGGGCGTCAAGGGCCTCGTCATAGGTGGAGTAAGACGGGCCCAGGATAAGCCTACACGCACGCTTCTGAACCCTCTCAAGCTGGCGGCGCTGGGTGGTGTTGAGGGATGGAAACCAGGCTGGGGAGGCGTAAGTGAGCTTGGGGAGGATGAAAGTGTTATAGACTCCCACCAACTCACGCGTGGGAGTCCCCAGTGACTTCAACTGCCTCAGAAGTGAATGAGTGTGTGTGTGTGTGTGTGTGTGTGTGTGTGTGTGTGTGTGTGTGTGTGTGTGTGTGTGTGTGTGTTATCCGTGATAATTAAATCAGTTTGTATTCTTTCATGTTAAATAATTTACTTCAAACATTTGCCGTACATTACACGGTATACATCTAACACAATGTATGCATTCAGTAAATACATATTTTCTAATGTAAAATAACCAACTTTCATAATACCACCAGCATAGGAATAAGCACCAAACATTACGTTACCGGTATATTATAAATATGAGTGAGTTTTACAACTGCCACAGCCGTGACTTTACGCCCCGCCGGCAGCGGTGCACACATGGCTGCAAAATATTTCTCGTTGTGTTTTAGTATTTTTGTGAGTACACTTCAGGGCAGCTCCTGAACCAGGGAACTGCCCAACCAAGATACGATAGGCATAATTAGATACAATATGGAATGTGTCGTATCTACGGTTTCCTGTATAAAGTTTCTGCATTGTAAGGCACTCTTAACAAGAGTTTACGAACAGGCATCAATAAAATATTTATATACAGTATAATCAAACAAGCAATCAATCACCTTTCATATGGATGGAGGATGGAAGATTTGAGCTCTACGATGCTGAAGCATAATTACCAAGAATTATTATACTGATTTGGAGAATCGAAAGCTATAATAAAAATGATAATGATATAATTTAATGACATATGCTCTAGCATTGTTATTCCGGATAAGACAAGTCATGGGCGTACAAGAAGACGAATGTGACATCACCAGAAGAGTTCACCCTCACAACAGTGAAGCACCGTCACGAGCGACTGGACCTCAAGAAGCACTTATGGCCATTTTTTTTTTTACAGCAAGAGAGTCAGATCAAGGGCTTAACAAAAACAATAATGAAGGAAAAAAGCCCGCTACATATTCCCCTAAAAAGGTTAGAGAGGAGTGGCAGAAAGAGAAGTCAACTTCAGGAGGAGAGGTGACCTAATATCCTCCTCTTTAAAAATTTCAAGTCGTAGGCAGGAGGAAATGCAGATGAAGGAAGATTGTTCCAGAGTTTACCAGCGTAATGGATATATATATATATATATATATATATATATATATATATATATATATATATATATATATATATATATATATATATATATATACATACATACGTACGTATGTATGTATGTATGTATATATGTATATATATATATATATATATATATATATATATATATATATATATATATATATATATATATATATATATATATATATATATATATATATATATATATATAAACCAGACATTCAGCTTACTGCAATCCCACAAGAACATTCGAGATTCTCAAAGCTTTTGGCAGCAACTCTTACATTATTGTTTGTATGTACTTCATTATCATTATTTTTTTTTCTCCTTTAGTTTACTTTTCATTGTTCATTTGAGTTCATAGTAAATTGTGGTTCACCTCCATATAATTTACGTTGGGCTTCATAATTTCAGTTCGGAGATTTTTCACCCTCAAAACTGTTTATCAATACTCAGAAGGTGGTGAGTCACTGCATTTTAGTAGGGACCATGAACAGCGAGGGACTTGTGTGTACCAAGAAGTGAAGGTGAAACTGACCTTACCTAATAACTATGTATTAGTAAGTACTAATTTAGTGTAATTTTGCTTATAATGCAGTGAGCAATTATTTTTTGTCAATTTTTCAGAGTTCAGTTGAGGAAGTTGTTCATGTTGGGTGGCTGGAGGCCTTGTGATTGGTGTAGTGAGCTATGGTCAGTGCTGGAGGCTTTGTCCCTTACCTCTTGTGACTAAATCATCATCATTGTGTAACAAACACTGTAGTCAATGGTTGAGTAGCGCATTTACACATTATACAATATTTATATAAATATAATGTAGCAACATACCCTATTAACATGTATGTTTTTCCAATGTAAACTTTTCCTGTTGAATATGTTTTATTAAGCAAAACAAAGCAAAGTGAGTAGACCTTGGTAGATGCTTGTGCTGCTGGTAGAAAGTGAGAGGATGCTGCAGATATTGTCGATAAATCTGACAATGTGTGCAAGGGGGGAAGTTGGAAAGTAAATATTGGCAAGAAATGGTATGATATGTGGGAGGGAAATGGAGCAGACTAAGTGTTTGCAAAGGCATAGTTAGAGCAGAGAGCATGACAGTGTAAGGATCTGGTTGTGAGAGATGGGGGCAAACAATCACTTTAAGTACTTGGGACAGTTTTGTGGAAGCATGGACAGTGAAGGGCAGACAGGTAAACACACTTAGGAGTGTTATGAAAGAAAAATTATAAACTAATGACAAATATGCTTCTTGACATGTTGAGAAATATTACTTGCTCTTCTGTAACCACATTAATGTAGCACAAATTATTAGACAATCACAGTACTAGCTAATATACAGCATGGAGAACTTTAAAGTTTTTATAGAGGTCTAATTCAGATTATTGATATATGGCCGAGAAAAAATGTTTTGAATAGGGAAAAATTCTTTTGGACCATGAACTCGTGTGTGTGGGGCTCCACTCACACAGAACTGCACGGCACATCAGGTCCTCTCCTCTTACTGACAGTCTTCTACCTCTCAAATTCCGCCGCCATGTTGCCCCTCTATCTTCTAACGGTATTTTTATGCAGACTGCTCTTCTGAACTTGCTAACTGTATGCCTTACACCTCCCGCTGCACTCGACTTTCTACTCTACTCATCCCTATACTGTCCAAACCTCTTATGCAAGAGTTAACCAGCATCGTCATTCTTTCATCCCTAACACTGGTTAACTCTGGACCTTCCTTTGTCTGTATTTCCTCCTGCCTATAACTTGACCTCTTTCAAGAGGAGTGTATGAAGACACCTCTCCATCCTCTTTTACATTTCTCTTATAGGAGCAACGATTAACGGGCCTTTTTTTCTACACCTTCTTGTTGCCCTTGATTTGTTTCCTTTACGGTTTATAAAAAAATATATATATAAAAAATACATAAAGAAATTTTTACTCCTGTCAGCAGCTACAATGTGACCACAGAAAATATGTATGAAAAGCTTCTTCAGAGTATATTGCTACGTTACTTCCTTCAGTCTTGTGTGTATGTACGAGAGAGAGAGAGAGAGAGAGAGAGAGAGAGAGAGAGAGAGAGAGAGAGAGAGAGAGAGAGAGAGAGAGAGAGAGAGAGAGAGAGAGAGAGAGAGAGAGAGAGAGAGAGAGAGAGAGAGAGAGAGAGAGAGAGAGAGAGAGAGAGAGGTTTACATAAATTTACATAGAAACTCAGACCCCATGGTCCAGACTACGTAGGTGGTCTGTCCTTAAACCTAAGTGATTCTACATTAATCAGCAGGCTCCAAAACGTTGCATTTCTACTCTAGTTAATATTAAGTTGAAGGAATCACTGACGGTGGGAGCTTATTCCATTCTCGCACTACAACGTTGGTGAAGAAAAATTTGGTGCAGTCTGAATTTACTTGTCTACATTTGAGTTTTACGCCATTGTTCCTCGTACGCAAAGTGTCATCGATCATAAACAATGTTGATCTGTCTACATTCGTGAAACCATTAAGTATTTTAAAACATTCGATCAGTTTTCCTCGGAGGCGACGTTTCTCAAGAGAGAACATGTTAAGGGTGGAAAGCCTTTCTTCGTAAGATTTGTTGCGCAAGGAAAGGATCATTTTTGTTGCCCGACGCTGAACACCTTCTAATTTAGCAAAGTCCTTTGCATGGTGGGGAGACCAAAACTGTACCGCATATTCCAAGTGGGGTCTGACTAAACTATTGTAGAGCGGGAGTATTACATCTTTATTCTTGAATAAAAAGTTTATTTTAATGAAGCCCTACATTCTGTTCGCTTTATTTGCTGCATCGATGCATTGCTGTGAGAATTTGAGGTTTGACGCGATTTTGACCCCCAAGTCCTTAACGCATTGAGAGAGAGAGAGAGAGAGAGAGAGAGAGAGAGAGAGAGAGAGAGAGAGAGAGAGAGAGAGAGAGAGAGAGAGAGAGAGAGAGAGAGAGAGAGAGAGAGAGAGAGAGAGAGAGAGAGAGAGAGAGAGAGATTTACTTAGATTTACATAGAAAATCAGACCACACAGACCCCATGGTCCAGACTTGGTGGTCTGTCCTTAAACCTAAGTGATTTTACATTAATCAGAAGACTCCAAAACGTTGCATTTCTACTCTAGTTAATATTACGTTGAAGGAAGTGACGATCGAGCTTGTTTTTGAAGGAGTCAATCGTGTTGCACTGGACCACTGATGGTGGAAGCTTATTCCATTCTCGCACTACAACGTTGGTGAAGAAAAATTTGGTGCAGTCTGAATTTACTTGTCTACATCTGAGTTTTACGCCATTGTTCCTCGTGCGCAAAGTGTCATCGATCATAAACAATGTTGATCTGTCTACATTCGTGAAACCATTAAGTATTTTAAAACATTCGATCAGTTTTCCTCGGAGGCGACGTTTCTCAAGAGAGAACATGTTAAGGGTAGAAAGCCTTTCTTCGTAGGATTTGTTGCGCAAGGAAGGATCATTTCGTTGCCCAACGCTGAACACCTTCTAGTTTAGCTATATCCTTTGCATGGTGGGGAGACCAAACTGTACCGCATATTCCAAGTGGGGTCTGACTAAACTGTTGTAGAGCGAGTATTACATCTTTATTCTTGAATAAAAGTTTCTTTAATGAAGCCCAACATTCTGTTCGCTTTATTTGCTGCATCGATGCATTGCTGTGAGAATTTGAGGTTTGACGCGATTTTGACCCCAAGTCCTTGACGCATTGAACGCTTTTGAGTTTAAAGCCGCGCATTTCGTAATCGAACTTTATTCCTCGTTCCAACTTGAAGGACCTGGCACTTGTCTACGTTAAAGGGCATCGCCCATCTATCCGACCAAGCTGAAATTTTGTGCAAATCCTCTTGGAGGCTTTGCCTGTCTTCGTCAGTGAGAACCGAGTTACCAATTTTTGTGTCGTCTGCAAATTTACTGATGCGGTTATTGAGTCCAACATCCACGTCGTTGATGTAAATAATGAAGAGCACTGGGCCAAGAACCGAGCCCTGAGGGACGCCACTAGTGACCGGCGCCCACTCTGAGTTAAATCCGTCAATCACTACTCTTTGTTGTCTGTTGCTCAACCAATTCGCGATCCATTGGTTTACTTGACCGTCAATACCTATTTGCTTTAATTTGTAAAGTAATTTATGATGCGGGACTTTATCAAACGCTTTCTGGAAATCAAGATAGACTACGTCCAGTGATTTGGTTACGTCATAAACAGTGAAGAGGTCGTTATAAAAGGTTAATAGGTTCGATAGGCAGGATCTTTTGTTTCGGAGAGAGAGAGAGAGAGAGAGAGAGAGAGAGAGAGAGAGAGAGAGAGAGAGAGAGAGAGAGAGAGAGAGAGAGAGAGAGAGAGAGAGAGAGAGAGAGAGAGAGAGAGAGAGAGAGAGAGAGAGAGAGAGAGAAAAATTAAGGAAAATATCAGTGCCTCCTGAATGATACTAAATATAATACTTATGACAAAACTACCGAGATGTTTTCTACTTACTGTCTACGCACAATATGTAAACTACACCTCCAAAGCTTTAGATGTTTCGTCTTTTTTTTAATTTATTGTTATAGTCCCACTATAGTGTCTATAACCTTTTTGTGTGAAAGAATTCTGCAAACATTGAACTACGGTATCGGGCCGTACCCTTGATCCTAACAACTGTTGAAGATACCATCACACAAACTAAGTAAAGTTGCTACCATTAGACAGTTGAAACAAAAAGCTGCAGGGATCACCTTCTGGTGATAACAGCAATCACTTGTCAGGTATTCACGACTTTCCTACCTGCCCACCACCGACACACACCTCGCTCATCTTTCGTGACAACCATGCACCACCCTTTCCTTTCTTCCATTTCGTTTTCCTTCGTAATTTCCTCTCTCCCTATGAGATGAAAGCCTCGTTTGACACGTGCTGAACGCAATCCTCGTCTGGCTCACCACCACCATCACATGCCACACCACACGTCCCCCACCAGCCCCCATACACCATCTTCACCACCATAACCATGCATTCACAGCCCCCCCATGAACATCGTAATCACTACTACCACTACACACGTCCCCAGCCACCTACACCGTAATCACCACCACTCACTCAAATACACCATACGCCCCTCCCCCCCTTTTATCTCAGTAGTAATGAGATAGTGGCAGTAGTAAAAAGTCATGATGGTAGGTCTGGCACATACTACTACTACTACTACTAATAATAATAATAATAATAACCTCCACTGCAGGCCGCCATCACCACCGTCCTGCGCCGCGCCCAGCACCGGAAAAGGCTCCAGCGGCTTGGTTGTCCGCAGACTCGAGTTCACGTGCGAATCGAGGCAGTGCTGACTCACCCACCGAACTGTAACAGTTGGTTCTTTACAATGGTTGTTATTGAGAAGGATCAAATCATCAACGGCCTCTGCACACTATCCCTTACAGGGGGACCATGGAGTACAGTACAAATGTTCTCTCATGCAATCACGAGCATCAGTATTCTGTACTACAACAGGTCTATTGTGAATGTTGCCTTTTATGTATGTAGCCTAATTGTCCGACAATAAAGTTGTTGAATGAGAAATAAAAATCTGGACACAAATTAAATAAAATTACTGATCATTTCAAAGTTGTTCTTGCATCCACAACTTAACACTGTCTTTGCAGACCCTGCTATGTCAGGCTTCCCCAGTCCCTCCACGTGACCATGAACCCTGTGCATCCTGCTTGTGTCTTGAGAAGAGACAAACTCAAATACCAATTATGCTTCAGTCATCAAAGAATGGATACTCAGGTCTAATGTTCCACTATACATTGCATGGGTGTCATACTTGAAATAGATGGAGCAATTGAATAGTAAATAATTAACATTGCTCAAACTAAGATTGCCAATCAATAGTGTCACAATACGCCGCTTTCATCTTCACGTGTTTCACCTACGCAATGTAACTTTTTTCAAACAATATAACTCCTAATTTTTGCTTCATGGCAGTTAAACATTTCCAGTGAAGTTATTCAAGAAAGATAATTAAACATATTCAACAGGAAAAGTTTACATTGGAAAAACATACATGTTAATAGGGTATGTTGCTACATTATATTTATATAAATATTGTATAATGTGTAAATGCGCTACTCAACCATTGGCTACAGTGTTTGTTACACAATGATGATGATTTAGTCACAAGAGGTAAGGGACAAAGCCTCCAGCACTGACCATAGCTCACTACACCAATCACAAGGCCTCCAGCCACCCAACATGAACAACTTCCTCAACTGAACTCTGAAAAATTGACAAAAAATAATTGCTCACTGCATTATAAGCAAAATTACACTAAATTAGTACTTACTAATACATAGTTATTAGGTAAGGTCAGTTTCACCTTCACTTCTTGGTACAAACAAGTCCCTCGCTGTTCATGGTCCCTACTAAAATGCAGTGACTCACCACCTTCTGAGTATTGATAAACAGTTTTGAGGGTGAAAAATCTCCGAACTGAAATTATGAAGCCCAACGTAAATTATATGGAGGTGAACCACAATTTACTATGAACTCAAATGAACAATGAAAAGTGAACTAAGAGAGAAAAAAAAAATAATGATAATGAAGTACATACAAACAATAATGTAAGAGTTGCTGTCAAAAACTTTGATAATGTTCAATGTTCTTGTGGGATTGCAGTAAGCTGAATGTCTGGTTTAGAATACAAAAACTTTAACTTCATACTACTGAACATGACAAACACAGTGTTGGTAGTCAACAAATGTCAGTAGACTATAAAATGCATACTTAAAAAAAAAAAAATAATAATAAAAAAAAAAAAAAGGGCTCAAGTAAATTAAAGGCTAACTTAAAATATAAATAAATATATTTAATATATATATATATATATATATATATATATATATATATATATATATATATATATATATATATATATATATATATATATATATATATATATATATATATATATATATATATATCTATATATATATATAAAATAGTTTTTAAAAATCTTTATGGACTGTGAACACTGTCAAGACTAGTCAAGTCTGGATCATACTGGTATGAACAAACTTCAGCAAGTTTCTTGGAATAAATAACTATTTTTACTTTCTAGGTTTTAGCTGTGAAAAATAAAACTGCCACAAAGGAGACAGCATTTACATATCAAAATAACTGATTATAACCCACATATTGGAGCTGGAGGAACCTGCTCTATATTTTGTAATATCTTAAGACAATGAAAGTAAACAATAGGCTGAAGTATGCAACCCCACAAAAGCCAGTGGAGCAGTGCAGTTCATGGCTCATGCAATGGATTAATTATCTTACACTTTTCAGGAAAAAGAAAGTGCCTTAACAAAAAATATATATACAATAAAAAATAAATATACATAAAATAAACCAAAATGGTAATTGAAATCAAGTATACAGCTTAAGAACAAAACCTCTATCACCAGGAAGCTGGAGTGCCGTCAACATACACTCATGACCTAGTTACAAGTCAGCATTACAACCCAGGGCTACTCTGTTGCAGAGACTATCAGGTCAATATAATTACTTCACAGTTCCTCTAGGTCACTTGCACTAGAACTGCTGTGTAACTATTAAATTACATAAAGCTCCGTCTGTCATTCTAGCAGTTCCTTGTTAAAATACTGCATCTTCTTACAGACTGCATGAAATCAACACTTCTAACAAAAGTGACTCATTCATGGTTTACTATAATAATTTACAATGTTTTTCATGTTGCTTATAATCAGAGGATATATAAATTCTTACATCATGTTATGTAACTAACATAAAAGGCCAATTGTTCATTGTAAGCCAGAGCCTCTATCCTCCAACATCTAACAGGCTGCAGTGACTCAGCCGTGACCTGAACATGAGTAAGGCATGCGATATAGATATTAAGTACACCTAAAATCAGTTTAAAGTTGGTATGGAGGGTGAATCTAGTCTTTCAATCATTACAGAAATGTTCAATATCACGAACAATAATTTACTGAATATTATTATTTTTGAGGTTTGTCTTTGAATGACTTACTAAGCAGTGACTAAAATGAGTTATAAACAATGAGAACAGATTCTGTACCAGATCATATGAGGTTCTGGGGTAGTTACTTTGCAATGGCACCAGAGCAAGTAAATAAAAATATAACTTGAAAACTTAGTTGAGACAGAAGCCCTGCTGGCCTGGTCTACAAAATAAATATCACACGTCAAAATAAGCAAAGTGGTTAACCTTGTACTGTGTGTATAACCTACAGTTATGCTGAGGTGGATTGTACATATTAAAGCCACAATCTGGCAGCATGTCACAGCCAATGGTAGCGTGTTCTACACCCAAATCATGCCCAACACAGCACTCTACATAGCATCACATCCTGCTATTGGGTCATGCTGGATCAACAGAATCAAACACTTAAAAAATGAAATGATATTTGAGGGTGAACTGATTTGAATTATTTTTATCCTAGTGTTAAAAGTTACATGTTATAAACTGATGCTCGTATCAGCAATGGTCTATAATGTTAAACTATTAAATGATCACTAGGATACTTACAGAATGACAAACAAATGAAATATCTCTACCAGCATTACAACAAAACTTTGACAGAAGACTCCATTGTCTGCATATTTCTTGATGCCTGGATGACCTCTTCAAGGAAGGAGTAGAGGAAACAGCAAGGTTGGGGAAGGGAACGGATAATACATTTCAATATTAAAAGTGCTTTCTACTCACAAGAACATGGCCTCACAAAAAACACATGACACTTACTAAATGACAGAGACAAACACTTATAAAATACTGGTGCAATGGAAAGTATACAGTTTCTGAGCATAAATTTAAGAAAAATTTCATTTTGCAACCAATCATTTCTCTTACATGTTTTACAAGGGCTTAAACATTACAAGATAGATGCATGTTAGTTAAAATGTTGTATATTACAGAGACAGGCTAAAAACGTGACAGTTTGATATTGAGTCAAGACACCTTACTGGAGACAGCTCACAAATGGACTAAGTGCCACCACATTACTGGCAAGTCTCTTTTGAGATGTCTTGGACTAATACTGAGCTGTTCTTCGCCTGTCTATGTTGTGAAACAACAAATTATAATTTCATAATAATCTTGCAGCATTCTTTGTAGCTTCATGGGAACTCTTCCTTTAGCATCACAAAATCTTTGTCATCTTCAGAAGCCTCAGACTTGCACAATTATAATATTATGTAATATTAGGAATTAATTTTCTATGAGGAAGGGCACATAGGTGATGGTGGTCCATGGAGGCTAAGGGTGCCAATGCATTTGTTGCCCTGTGAGGCCCTAGTACCAAATTCCTATTCCCATAACTGTCTCTATCAGTGCAGATGAATACTAATCTGAAGTCTTCCAGGGAGTCTCACTGTTGTGTGATGGTGATCTTAAAACTCTGCTGCTGCTGCTGCCATCAGCGTTCAGTTCCACTGCCCACCACCTGGGGGCATTGAAATATAAGCCTTCCATTATTTTGAGTTTATAAAAGCATATGTATTAAAATATCTTAAACTAAAACAGCTATAAACTAACTGATATTAACATACATCTTAAAGTAACAACCTAAAAGTGGAGAGCAAAATGACTGCAATTCATATACAAGGAGTGTTCACAAGGAAAAAATGAAACTCCACTAGTTAATTACTATAAGATCTGAAGAAGTTCCTGCAGTTTTTTCAGTAGAATGAACACATGAATGAATGAAGCTGACTTAGGGGTGCTTTCACAGTCACTTTTGTTTGTTTTGATCGTTACCAATGGCGGCGATCGCCGCTATTTATTTCCACGTGAAACTGGCTGATGGGGTAGTGGCAGCTGTAGAGGATGCGAGAGGTGTTGAGAGCGTGTGGTAAGGTGCGTGGCTAGGCTAACCCCGCAGCCGCCACTACCCCATCGGCCAGTTTAACGTGGAAATACTATAGCGGCGACCGCCGCCACTGGTAACGATCAAAACAAACAAAAGTGACTGTGAAAGCGGGCCTTAGTGAGGAGTCTATGAAGGTAGGATGGAGGAAAATTGTACCAGGGGAGACCACCAGTAAAATGGATCAAATGGTCAATGGATAATGAAAATATATACAGAATGAGATGAATTACCTAATGGATAAAAGGTTTCAAATGCAGAGTGATAGAGTGGGTGAAGTGCAACAAAATGAGTTGTTTGAGTGTGTGATGAAAATACAAAATATTAAGCTTGTGACGGGGGTGCATGAGTTAAACAGAGGGCCACAGGCTAGCCAAGAGACCACTTATCACAAGAATTAACAAAAAATATATGAGGCAGGAGCAGAAGGATCAATGTTGCTAATAAAGGAGTTTTAGAATTGAGAAAATTGGAGACTTATGTCATGGCCACATGATCAATGTTGCTAATAAAGGAGTTTTAGAATTGAGAAAATTGGAGACTTATGTCATGGCACACATTCCCGGTTACGGTTCCGATCATCCCCGATCACTCCCGGTCAGTCAATCGGGGCCTGACCGCTGGCAAGATAGGCAATACTCCTGGGACAGGTGGCGCAACTGCGGTTTACTGCAGGCAGACTGGTGGCTTACCGCTGGTAAACTGGTGACCATAGACTATACAATTTTTCATTTCTCCAACCGGCGACCGCAGCGGGTCAGCCTGCGAAAGGCCGCCGGTTTACCGCGGGCAGACCTGTGGCATGTCGACAATCAAACACGTTCGTTGCCGCATCCAGTGGGAAGGGTGTGTATGATAAACGCCCCTCCAGGTGTTTTTGATCATTCATGTGTCTGACCTCGCCACGGCTTTCCTCAGCTCTCATGAACGTGATTGAATTCCTTACATTTGATGCGGTTAGTGACCAAATTTTGTTGATGCTCATTTACCTGCTAGAAAATAGACAACTGAAAAGAATAAAGAAGAGACGTGGGGGCAACGTGGATAAAAACATTGATGCAGAGAAAAAAAACTTAATGTGCATGGACAGTGACATGTTCCAGGAGGTACTGAAATGAGTCGCACCAGGTGTTGTTTTAATGGGGTCCGGCCACCTAATCGCATGCCACTCCTCCCTAATCTCAAGGTCAAACACAGGTGTTAACTCGCGGTCTACCGCCAGTCTGCTGCCGGTGGTTGACCACTGGTGTACTGCCGGTCAGCCACCAGTATTTTTCAATACCACCAGCTGACCAGGAGCATCCCCGATATTTTTGAAAATTTTGACATTGACTGGCTGTGGTCGGCGGCGTCTACGGTCATCAGGATTTACTGGCGGTGCACTGGCAGTTTACCGCCAACCATCCCCAATCTTACCGTTGGTCAACCATCAACTGGCTTATCTGGAGTGATTGGGGACGATCGGGATATGTGCAAGCCCCTTTATAGGATACATTTTGTGATGTATAAGTAATTTTCTGAAAGGATATGATGAAGATTATAAGGCCTACATTCTTTTAAAGCCTATGACCTATCATCCAACTACATGATATCTGCTAACACAACCTTTTAGTAATGTTAGTGTTGTAAATGTAAGCAATAACAAGCAGAAGATATGTAAATTGTTCCATTTAACAACAGAAAGAGTGCTGACAGCAATGAAAGAGATAGTCAGGGCGAAGTGACCAGTTACAGAAGTTGGCACAAGGTTATAACAGCCTAGGTAGCAGGTGCAGGATCTGCTCAGTGGGTTTATAACATCACAGTTAAGTAACTTAAAACATTGCCAAAAGAGGAACACTCAAGATATGGTGGTTGTCAAAACTACAGAAAACTTGCTGTCAAATTTGCACAAAAGTCTGAAAAAAAAGTCTTCAGAATTCTATTCTATTTATATCCCACCCATTTCAGAATGTAAAAAAAAAAAAAAAAAAAAAAGGCCATGATCATGTCCACTGTGGAAATCACACCAATTTCAACAGTTCGATTTGCTTATGATACACTGACCTTTTATTCATTGATGCTAACATACTTAATTTGGTGTACTTTTCATGAAATCTTCATCTAAAGACCTTGCACAAGTACTTTACTATGCTTTATTTGGGCAAAGGTACTTCTCATAGAGGTTAGGAAGTGGATGGACCAGACTGGGTGTTTTGGTAGGTGAAACTGGCACTGTGGGATGATTGCCTTTGGTCTGAGGTCTCTGAATGGATGCTTTTCTTTAGTTTTAAATTGCATCATTTAGGGATAAGAAAGCAAAATAAAATTTTAAAAATATAAAAGGCACTGCAGTTATGAGTAGTGTAGCATACTAAAAGAAACATTCACTGTTAAGTTGCAGCATGACAAGTGCTTCTACTCTATTTAATAAGACAACATTGAGTGTTGACTATCTTTTCTACAACTGTCAACTCTCAACCTGGCTGGCTGTCCCCCATCACTGGCACAGAGCAGCACCAGCCACGCCAGTCCTCCACTAGGGCTCTCTACTCTAACTGGGAAGTTCGCCTACGTGACGCCCGCTGCTTGTCGAACCGCATCTCCATCTCCTCCAGCACGCGAGGAGTGTAACGCACCACCAGCTTTACTGAGCCACTGGCAGCCTTCAGCAGCTCCACAGCCCGTTCATGGTTCTCGCCCTCCACACTCTGAAGGGAAGCAACACGTCTGAGTCCTGATTTCAATGTACAGGACATTTCCAGTTTATCTAAACAAAGCATAAGTCAGGAATACAAAGATAACCACCGCACCACATGGGTGCTACCTGGAGCAACATGGGGACAATACAAATATAGCCCATAGCATAAAAAATCTCATTCCTGCTCCTGTATTTTCTAAATCAATACTTTCCTAAAATTATTACCAAACATAGATGTATTTAAGAGCACTCTCATCTACATTATGCATAAACATCGCATGAGTCAAACTAACAACTGTGCATCTGGCTTGTGTCTTACCACTCCATTAACTGACAGCAGCTGGTCCCCTCTTTTCAGGCCTCCGTGTCTGTCTGCCACTCCTCCAGGGATGATGCGGGAAATGTAAATGGGAGAGTTCTGTTCCCGTCCTCCCATCACATTGAAGCCAAGGCCTTCATCAGTCTTGGGCAGCTCTACAACCCTGGGGTGTGCATGCCCCTCGCTTGCAGCAAAGGCAGCTACAGTAGCCTTCAATAGGAAACAATAATCATGAAAAAAATAAAAATAAAATAAATAAATAAATATGATGATCCCTAACATTGCAAGTTTTGATACCACTAATGGCTAACTTAGTAAGCCGTTGATTCATTATCTTTAATTTCTGTTTATATTGGCCCTCCTGAGACATCTTTAGTCTTGTATCTTGATGTCTTTCAAATTTTCATTTAGATTTGCCATACTGTTTTTAATTATTTTATATATTAAATAGGGATCAGAGACAAGTCTATCGACAGGGAAGCGGAAAGAGCTGTAGGCTCAATTATCAACACATTTTAAATAAAAAATTACCATGTAAAATAACTGAGTATTCTTGAGGTTAACTGTATCACCTTCATTAGCCTGTATCATTCCACTACAGGACACTGGTCTCTCCCAACTCACCTCTATACTTTACAGTCAAGCCCAGACTCTCAACTTGAAACTTGCTCTTCATGGAACCAAGAGAATAATGGTTATGCTACCATATACAACCACTACTTAGCCACTTAATGACCTGGGGTGGAATCCAGAAACGAGTTACAATTCTGTAAGTCGGCTTACGTAACATTGTAGGCTACCGGTGGATCCAGAAAGGTTTTGTAACGTACGTTGGATCCAGAAAGGTTACAGATTCTGTAAAATGTGCGGTAACTTAAGATACCCTGGTAGGTCATGTAACTTAATAAATGCATTCGATTTGCGTTGATAGCGCTATTATTAATACTTTTTTCAACAAAGAAATGGACGATTATAGCTGAATATAGCATTTGCTGGCATATTAGTGTTGGAAATGTGATGTACACACTTTGAGAGGCATGAGAAGTGTGGGTGGTACGATACGTTCTCCCAGTAACACCGACGTCCAGGGGACTGCCAGACCTTCCTCCTCCCTTCTATTCTTCCTTCCTTTCTCTTTATTCATCTTCCTACCTCCTCCTCATCCATTCATCCATCCAACTTTAGATTTGTTCCTCCGTGGAGGGACCATGGGCCTTTGTCAGGTGACAGCACATGAATTGGGAGCCGACAGACTGACTATATATGTGAAGCAAAGAACGAAATGTTCCCAGATTACGATTTAGTATAGTTTACCTTAAATTTTTTAAACCTTTAATTTCAACATAAACTTCTTTAAAACGTAGATGTAAAAAGCGGGAATAAAGTAAATATGATTTTAGAAACGTTATAAATAGCCATTGTGTCTTATTATGATGGTAAAAGGAAGAAAATAGGAAAAGAGAACGGGTTGTTTTGAACCCACAGCTGGAGGCGGCTGCCTTATGATTGGCTGACGGTTCTGAAAACACACTAGTGATTCGCTGGCGAGTCTTATAATGTCATACCTGGTTACGAAGATTCTGGCCAATCAACGTGATCCTATCTCCTTTCAGAAAGCTTTCTGGATCCACACATAACTCGCTACGCAGCAGTAGCGTACGTTACCTATACAAGGGCTAACAAATATGTAACTTTGCGAAATCTTTCTGGATCCCACACCTGTGCTGTTCCCTTTAAGTATGAAATCTTAGCAATCTTGTTTTTCATCTTAAGTTTGTATCTCTAAACCAGAAATCAATCAGCAGCAATTTTTGATGCAGCCTTTACCTTGGCAGTGGCTGAGGCACGAATCTCTGGGGAGCCAGAGATGTCAACGGTCTCATAGACATGCTCA
>NC_066529.1:18411435-18455778 GCF_024679095.1 Eriocheir sinensis | reverse complement strand
TACACTTCCCGCACTGCTGTCAGAAACTCGGACTGAAGCACTCGCTGAAGGGCTGCTAGCTTGGCTGAAGGTATTTCTCCAGCTAGGGTAAGTGAAACAATTTCATGTTATTTCTTTAACAAAAACACAAAATATAGGTAGCTGGACAATATTACAACTGAATATTCAATGATTATATCTTAAGTCCTGAATTGCTAGATCATGATGATGGATCTTATCTTTGAGAGTTACTGAAGAATCAACAACTTGATGAATTTTGTTTGGACTATTTCAATACTTAAATGGTGTTGCCACTAAAAAGTAAAAGATAAAAGTTTCTGTATAGTTCTCAGAATACTAATTAATACCAACTCACTCTTCTGTAATTTGTCAAGTAATTCAACTGCTCTCTTGACATCTGAAAAGGCAAAGAGAAGAGCCATTAATTTAAGAACTGAAACAAGGAAACTACTAACAAAAAAGAAATAAGAAAAGTAAGACTGCAAGCAAAGTATATGGAAAAACAGAGCTCAGTGCATGGTGAAGCATAGTGAAGGTTTTATAAGTGTGAAGAAGAAACGTGGTGGACCTAAGAAGCAATGCAATGCAGAACAGGTCAAAAGAAGAATGTGACCAGTGAGGGGCATTGTTGGTGAACTGTCTGGGGCGAGAGGGGAGAGAGGGGCGGTGACCAGTGAGGGTGATCTGTGAGGGGTGGTACGGGTGAGCTGTGAGGGGTGGTATGGGTGAGCTCTGACGGGCATTGTGGGTGAACTGTGAGTGGCATTGTGGGTGAGATGAGGGGCAATGTGGGTGAGCTCTGAGGGGCACTGTGAGTGAACTGTCAGGGGCATTGTACGAGAGCTGTGTGGGGTGGTGTGGATGAGCTGTGAGGGGTGGTGTTGATGAGCTGTGAGGGGCATTGTGGGTGAACTGTCAGGGGCATTGTGGGTGAGCTGTGAGGGTTGGTGTGGATGAGCTGTGAGGGGTGGTGTGGGTGAGCTGTCAGGGGCATTGTGGGTGAGCTGTGAGGGTTGGTGTGGATGAGCTGTGAGGGGTGGTGTGGGTGAGCTGTGAGGGGCATAGTGGGTGAGCTGTGAAGGGTGGTGTGGATGAGCTGTGAGGGATGGTGTGGGTGAGCTGTGAGGGGTGGTGTGGATGAGCTGTGAGGGGTGGTGTGGGTGAACTGTGAGGGGTGTAGTGGGTGAGCTGAGGGCGAGGGGCAAGTGTGGGTGTTATCAAGGCTCCTGTGCTTATCTCGCTAATTCCTCACTACGGACAGGCTAAAAATTGTTACCCCTTTCACATCACTGAGTAAAAACAGGGAGAAACTCATGAATAAAGACAAGTAGACTCATAAATAAAGACAGGCAGAAACTCATAGATAAAGACAGGTAAACTCATAAATACAGACAGGTAGGCACTCATAAATAGACAGGTAGAAACTCATAGATAAAGACAGGTAAAGACTCATAAATACAGACAGGTAGGAACTCATAGACAGGTAGAAACTCATAGATAAAGACAGGTAAACTCATAAATACAGACAGGTAGGCACTCATAAATAGACAGGCAGAAACTCATAGATAAAGACAGGTAGACTCATAAATACAGACAGGTAGGAGCTCATAAATAGACAGGTAGAAACTCATAGATAAAGACAGGTAAACTCATAAATAGACAGGTAGGAACTCATAAATAGACAGGCAGAAACTCATAGATAAAGACAGGTAGACTCATAAATACAGACAGGTAGGAACTCATAAATAGACAGGTAGAAACTCATAGATAAAGACAGGTAGTACTCATAAATACAGACAGGTAGGAACTCGTAAATAGACAGGTAGAAACTCATAGATAAAGACAGGTAGACTCATAAATACAGACAGGTAGGAACTCATAAATAGACAGGTAGAAACTCATAGATAAAGACAGGTAGTACTCATAAATACAGACAGGTAGGAACTCGTAAATAGACAGGTAGAAACTCATAGATAAAGACAGGTAGACTCATAAATAGACAGGTAGGAATTCATAAATAGACAGGTAGAAACTCATGAATAAAGACAGGTAAAGACTCATATATAAAGACATGAATAAATAAATAAAGACAGGCAGACTCATAAATAAACCCCGATCGCCTCCCTTAAAGCACTACTGAATACACACATACAGGCGACCAGACCCATCCCCAAAGCTTATTCTACAGGTTCTATCCGTGACTAAAGGTATATAAGTATCAATAAAGTAATCCTGGACACGCTGGGGACGAAATAAACGCTAAATACCTTGCTGGAGGGTCAGGGGCTCGGCTACGGCTGCCATCTTGCCGCGGGGTCCTGTCTTGGCGTCGGGACTGTCCTCCGTCAAATATTATCCAGCCAGGGTGTTATCTATGTACTGTATGTGACTCTGAGTCTACTTGTATTTTTCTAATGGTGAGAAAGATCTTCGCCAGGTCTCAGGAAACATATGGAAGCATGAAGGGTTATAATCATGCCTTGGAACTGTCCGGCGCTCATCAGTACCTATACTACTATTCACTACTATCCAGGCAGAGTATTATCTATGTATTCTTTCCAGCCCTGAGTCTACTTGCATGCCTTCCGACTGTGAGGGATATCATCGCCAGTCTCAGGAAAAAGTGAAGCCTGAAGGCTAGCGTGGGGACAGGTGACCATGGGCCGCGCATGACCCAGGGCTCCGGCTCATTAATTAACGTTATAGAGAATCAGCAGTTGATGGTGGCAGCTAGGTAATGCCAAGTAATGTAGATCTATACTTCAAGAACACATTGTCTCACTGTGGACTGATGAACTGTGCAGATAATTGCTAGATAGGTTCACGATCGATGCAGTAGGGCGGCTCAGGTAAAGGTCAGGTGAGGCTGCACACCTGGGCGGGATACGAGTTTGTGGGTCGGTTAGTTAGTTATATGGTTATTAGTTATTGGTTAGTGGGTTAGGTGGGTTAATGATCTGTGGTGCAGTAATTAGCATGCTTGGGTACGAATCCGCGGACCCGTGTTCGAGTCCCGGCCCGGGCATGTGGTCGTGCAGCTCATCAAGTTGTTCATCCTCCCTTTCGGGCTCACCGATAAAAGGCTACCTAGGGAATCTTGGAGAAGGCAAACTGTGGTAACCCGGATGCCACAGCTACCCTATCTCCAGTTAATGAGTTTTTACCCACTCCAGGTTCCATGGCCAGTGCAGCGGAGATGAGCACCAAGGCCACGCGCACCTATAGCGTATTCCCCCAACTTTACCTATTAGTGGGGATCCTTGTGTCTTAAAAAATAGCCTGCCCATTTTGGTGTGTTAAAATTGAACTAAATGCATATTTTACTCCATCAGGATGCTAATTATTAGAATTTACCTGTTTCCAGATTTTCTTTTCGAGAAATCCGCCACTGTGGCGACCATTTTTAAAAATGTCGGGAAAAGTGATTTTTAGTCATTATTAGGGACCCAGGTGAGTCAGCAATGAAATTTCGGTGTCAAACCATATGTGTTTGGTGTCTGCGGTCACAAATATGCATACTAGAATTCTGATAAGTCATTATTTTAGCAGTTTGGCATATTTCAAGCCTAAAATGTAAAATATATTCAAGTTCAAATCTCAAAATATAAATTAATACTTTAACGCTAGAATAGCCAAAGCACTGTATGATGTTTCCCAGAACACATTCCACCAAACACATGTGATGATTGATGTAGATGGGATTGAGGATGAAGATGACTGGAGTATTCAGTCTGAGGCAGAAACTATAGATTCTTCAGAGGTGATATCCGAAGATGACATGATTGCCGAAGATCTGCAAATGTTCATTGATGAGCAGGACAGCCAAATCATTATAAATGAACCAAATCAATGTGAGAAAGCGCCCTCACACTCTGAAAGTCTGCCTCAGAAAAGATGTTTGGTTGTAGATGGCATGGCAATCCTTCACCTCATATCAGACAAAGAAAAATTAGAAACTGTCACAGACATCCGGAAACTGTTCATTTCTAGATTTGATGAGACAATTAAAAACTATGATGAAATAAGATTGGTCTTTGATCCATACTGCGAAGCATCAAGGAAAATGGCTACAAGAGAAAAGAAGACCAAGAGTGTAGAGGCAACACACTATGCTGGCAATGAAAACACAAGTCTCCAGAATACTTCACTCAGTCACTTCATCAGTCATGAGCGGACAAAACAAGAATTATCTGTTTACCTTGCCAATGTATTCATGAACACATACCAAGAAACAAAAGTTGTGTACACCACTTCATATCTGAAGCATGATATCTTCACCTCTACCACTCTGTCAAGCAAGACAGGTCATGTTGACCAGTGTGAAGAATTAATGATGAATCATGATGAAGCTGATATGATGATGATAACCCATGCAATACATTTCACCAAACAGGCAAAGCCGCTTGATGTCCTTCACATCTGGAGTCCTGACATAGATGTTCTTTTTCTGCTGATCCACTTTAAGCCAGAACTTCTCACAAACGTATTCATGTTTTGGCAAGGAAAGAGCTATGACATAATGGGATTATATAGCCACATTGGTCCACTCAAGTCTTCGGGTATACTGATTTGGCATTCCATAACAGGATGTGATAGCTACCACAGGGAGATTTGCCAGGCGAGGAAAAAAGACATGGTGGAACTTATACATGTCACTTGATCATGAGCTTGACAAGGATATATATATTCCAGGGCTTCCGTGAACTTGGAGAAGGTACCGATCTCGTGTTTACAACTGAAAAGGCACTTGCCAAATTTATCACTCTTGGCTACGCAAAAGGAAGTGAAACACTACCCTTGGCAAGATGGCAATTGTTCACAAAGAAAATGTCTGAAGGTGAAATACTGACGCCAACTCCAGATGCATTTAAACAACATCTTATCCGAGCATTAGTGCAAGCATATACCTGGCGCCATGCTTATCTGCCTTTCATTCCTCTGATAAATGTTGCAAAGGGAGAACATGGCTGGAAATGGGATGGAAAATCTTGGATTTCAATTCCATCCACTGCTGCAGCAGCGCCTTCTACAATTCTGGAGCTAATTAAGTGCAACTACCATGAGACCTGTGACGGCTCATGCAAATGCTACAAGGAACACCTAGCCTGCACTGACATGTGTCACTTCATGGGTGAAACCATGTGTTTTCGAAAACACTGAACCTGAAGATGTTGCAGGCATTGAATCAGATATTGAGGATGAGGATGAATTTCCATAAACACTGCATAACATGCATCTATGATGTTAATTATTATTAGAATTTTATATTCTGAGCTGACAACCAGGTGCAACTTCAAAACACTTAATCAACGGTTTCAGTTATTTTGAAACCAAAGCTACGCCAAAGTGGCAAGCTATGAAATTTTATTAAATGTAATTTTATTACATAGGTCAATCCATTTAGTTAAATTACATAAGAAGCCCATTTGTTTAAGTATTTGCTTCCTAGTATTCTAGTGCCCCAGAAGGATCCTTTTACTTTAATGATGGCGAGAAATCAGTATTTTAAATTTTCAAAGGATGATGTGGATGCTCAGTTCTGCATTGTGACTAAAAGCCTGTTATTATAATAAAAAAATTGAGAACTGTGCTTTCTATTGACATATAAGATAGAGAAGAATGGGTTTTAGGTTTTAAGGATAAGGCACGCTGGGCCAGCCATGGAGGCTGCCTAAATGCCGAAGTCCAGACGAAAACGGGAAAGAAAAAAAAAAAAAAAAAAGCTCAAATTTAGCAATATCGGGTGCTACTAGAATATTGTGAGCATGGTTTGGTTGCCATTCTATGCTTTATTCTCCCTCTGCCGGGGTTCCCGTGTATATCACTATGGGGCATCCCAATGAAGAAAATGATTTATGGAATGGTTACCTAACATTAACCATGCTCAGAACATTCTGCTTGCACCTTAGAATTGTAACTACAAGCAAATATTTTGATTTTCTTCTGATTTCCCTGTCCATTTTGGTGATATCTCTGGCAATACCGGTATAACTGATCCGTGATTGAAATTTGATTTGATTACGTACAGTCAGTAAGATTTTTTTTTCTTTATATCATCATCAGAAGAAAATATAGACAATATCAAAGCAACTGGAGTAGTCTGACTCACTTTGTTGTCTATGAAAATCAAGACGAAAATAGCCTCTGGATGATCGCCATTTTGAAATTCAAAATAGAGCCTTAGATGTATGGAGATAATAATGTTATTTTTTCGGTATATTATGTAAAAACATCAAAGAAAACTCTTGTTGAGTAAAACAATCCAAATAAATGGAGCCAAAAGAAAACAACTGAGAAAAACCGAGGATAGAAGCAAATTTTTGATTTTTTTACATTTTTTCAAGATGGCCGCCACGTTTCCTGGTTTTGGAAAAATATTTACTGGAAACGGGTCAAATTTGTACACTGGCATGCTTCTCAACCCAAAACCCTCTTCAGATCAATTTTAACAAGGAAAAATGAGTAAATTACACAAGGACCTCCACTATATGGGCATTTTGTTTTATCGTTGACACAAAAGATTTCTTCTTGCCTCTCCTAGGGAGCCTGAGGAGGGCTAGAGTCTGAGGACCCATTGAAAACACCTGTTTCTTGTATTTACTCCTAATTACATTACATGGATGCATAAAACACAAGACTATTTCATAATTCTTTTAATCTAGAATTCTCGCTACACTTGCAGGGAAATAAGGCAATAAAATTAGCAACAAAGTTCAAATATATCAGCATAGAAAAATGATGTAGGCAATATTTTTATGTAGATAAATAGTCGTGTCATAAGGCAGCAATGAGTAGAAATTCGGTCTCATCCAAACTGTAGCTGCACTCCATGTGCAGCCGCGCAAGCACTGCCCCACCCCGTAATACTTATTTTATATAAAAATAATTTCTCATCCCAGAATCTCGTGGGAGTCGTCTCCTTCCCAGGGGTGGCAGGCTGGTCGCCTGTGCAGGTTGGGCACAGCTTTGGGCAACGGTGGTGCCGACGCAATGCGATAGGAACAATGGCGTGTTTCCAAGGTCGGAATACAGGTACTGTCCCCCCTTGTCCGCCTGGAGCGCGGGTTTAGGGGAGAGGCGAAGCTGTTGACAGCTCAGCCACAGGAGTAATCGACAACCGTGGTTTCATGGACGGAATTCTGTCGACAGTCACAGTGGATGCTTCCAAGAACCCAGACATGGTCCCTCCACACGTGCAGTGCCTCGCACTCCGTCCTACATTGCTCCTTTAAGTAAATGTGAAAATGAATGTCTAATGTACAAATGAGGAGGTGTTCTTTTCAGACACACTGTGTTGAGATTCTGCACTCAGTGAGTTCAAGGAACATGACATACGATAAATAAATAAGACTACAGCATAGTATGTTCCCAAACTAATACTTACAGGAAAGACAGTCTGGCTAACACTCGTAGTACCTCCACAATCATTCAGTAAAAAATGTAATTCATAATAAATTAATCTGCTAATATAATAGCAAAGACAACTCAGATAGATCAGCATCTAACAACATCATTTTGACTTAGAGTAATGCATTCCAATGTGGCAAGTGTCCTGTCTAGCGTGGTGCTCCGGTACAAGTGCAAACATGGCAAAATAGTGTTCTACATGTGGAGACACGAAAAGTGAAATACACAAATCAGACAAACTATGATGCAAGCTGAGCAAGTCACCGTCACACAGCAAAGAAAAATACCCTCATATATACACGTAATACATCTAATTAAGTGGTTTTCGACTCTCGAAAGTCAAATACATATGAAAGCACGTGGCTAGATTAGAAATAATGTTGTAATGATCACAATGTATAATACAAAAAATTGAGAAATATTAAAAATATATACATACTCTATATCTCATCATTTTGCATTGCGAACTTGTTGAATACAAAGTCTCTGATTCAGCTGAATAAATACACACACACACACACACACACACACACACACACACACACACACACACACACACACACACACACACACACACACACACACACACACACACACACACACACACCACACACACTTACTTTAGCGGTAAAGGGTCACACTCATGCTTCCGGTGCATACTTTGGGATTGAAATGATGATGATAATAATAATAATAATAATAATAATAATAATAATAATAATAATAATAATAATAATAATAATAATAATAATAATAATACACCAATAAATAGGATCTTGCGGTCCTTCTTCGAGGCTCCTCAAAACATTTCTCTCTTGAACTCAAACTTGTATTTGATGCACTTGTCCCGCAGCACCCCCACGAGGGACGGCGGCCCGCAGTAGAACACGCACACCTTGCCCGCGCGGGACTCCCTGATGCCGCTGAACACCTGGGGCGGAGAGGAGGTTGTTGAAGGAATGAGGAAAGCAAGGAACCTTACCTTTTAAAATTTCCAGTGAGTTTTAACTTCACCCTATGTGTAATAATATTTTTGAAAGCTATGTAGTTTTCACATGATCATTTAACACTCACACTCACACCCTCACACAGTGAATAATAAACATAATATGTCATGATTTGATATACTATACATGAATATGCTGGTATAAACAAGTTTCAGAGAATCCAAACACGACTTGAATACATTTTCCTCCAGTTACCTTTTCCCAGTCCGGCCTCCCGGTCCTGATGGAGGAAGCGAGGGGGAGGGAGGGACTGAGCGGGGCGACGCCCGTCTTGTAAAGGTGCAGGTTGAGGAAGGTCTCCATGGCGGCGCCCACCACGCGCTGCTCGTCCTCCAGCGCCGCCAGCACCTCCAGGAACCACTCGAAACTGCCCAGGTCGCGGTTCACCCACACGAAGTCTACCTGCAATTGGTCAAGAGGCGGGTCATTACTAATATGTTAAAGAGAGCTTGGTGACATACTTAGGTTAACATAATAAATACATCCAAGGTAAATTGCTGAATGTCAGCTTTCTTACTTCTACATGTATATAATTCTTTCGGGGTTGGGTGGTATATAATGTGGATATCTATTTATTCAATTGTTCTATATACGTAGATAGTTAAAGTTTCTCCTGCACACACACACACACACAAAACAAACAAACAGATCTCTACGGCCTTTATGTACTGCACCAAGCTACAAATTTTTGCAGCTGTTGAGGAGAACCCTTGTAATGACAATAGCTTGCTCTGTGGATGCGGCAACCTCCAACATTACAAACGTCCCGCCATGTGTTTTTCCATGAGGAGAGGAAGCTTACGCTGAAAAGCTCCGTGCTCACACACACAAGAAGGATAGTCATTTACGTAAACCTACCGCTTATGTGCCATCCTTTAATATCAATGAACGAACCGGCAACACATGCGTCGGTACTATGACGGGCCCGTCTAAAGTGGCTCTGCTGGAGGGCCAGCCGGGCCAGAGCCGTGGTCACTGAACCGGACAGCAGAATGCCCAGCCAGACGAGGGCCGCCCCTCCTTGAGGCTCGAGAGAGTGAGACGCAGTTATGCGGGGTCGGCATAAAAGGCTGGTCTTTGCCTAGGGCGTGGCGGTCACCTAGTGCTCTATGGTAAAGTTTTAAGGAGTGACATACTTTTCCCCACTACTAAGCTAGTTGCGGAGGACAATGGTATGCACCAAAGGACAGTGAATGGCGTCTTTTCTGCCGACTAACCATCTTACTTTGAATGGCAGCTAAAGTGGAGAAGGCATTCTGTTCGGTCCTTCTCAGAGATGATACAGTCAAGGAGTAGATATATAGCAATGCACTTGGCGGGGAATAGAATAGTAACTATACAATTAGAGGAAAAATTGGCGACATTCTTTCAAGTGTAGGCGACATTTTTATCAGGTGTAGAGGGCAAATACAACTGGTTCACTGCTAGCAAAATGAAAAGGAGCACATATTATGTACGCCTCATCTGACTCAGGCACCATGCATTCTGCACTCCATACCTGCAATGAAACCGGCAATATAAACTGATTCCGTAAATACGGACTGTAAAGGGACGGTGTCCTAGAGTCACGGAGACATGAGCAAGAAAGACTGCCAGTCAGGAGATATACATGGTGTGAAACGTGCGGCCGGGAATTGAGGTGCGCCGCCGCCATCACGGCTGCCTGCGACAGGCACGCACGCACTCACTCGTTTGCTCACATGCTCCCTTTTGATAATGTCACTTGTCGTGCTTCTGGCAAGCAATACAATTGGATGAAATTACTCAGTATTCCGAGGCTTCTGAGGCTGCCCTTAATTTCAGGCTGCATCACTAACCCGAGTCGTGGAGGGACTGTGTTCATCTGTTTGAAATTAGTGGTGTGTCAGGGTGCAGAACCTTGGAATGGATTTTAATCTGAGCATCGATCTGTGTCAATAAGAACGAGAAGAATCCCTGTAGGCCGTAAGGAGAAGTGTGTCGGTCGGTGGCAGCCCTGTCCTACTTGCAGGGCCCCTGGATTGCGCAGTCAAGATCAGCTGAACATTTTACTTTCTGTCGGAACAAGGGAGGAGGGGCTGGGAAGGGGTCAGAAAATGGCGGAGGCTGTGGGGCGCTGGGAGAAAGAAAATGGACGCTGAGAGGGAGTGTGACCATTGGAAAGACAAACACCGAAGAACATTCCTTTGAAATTCTAGCTCCCTCCACCCCCCCCACCTACACACGCTGTCTTTTTCTCTCCACACCAACACCAGCACCTTCCCTGCCTACCTAACCTCCTGAAGTCGAGTCCATGAAGGAGTAACAGCACCACTTGCCTTTCTGAGTTTCCTGAGCGTGGTGGGCAGGGCGAGGCAGCTGGGCACCTGGCAGTAGGGGCACGGAGCCTTGGCCGCGCGGTATCTGCAAACGCAACACCCCTCCGTCAGACACGTGTGAAGGGCCAGAAGTGAAAAAAAATCAAGAAGAGGCTGTGATAGTAGGTAAAAACAAAGGTACGGAGGGTCAAGGAAAAGAAAGATCTATGCCAGTGTGTAAACCTTGTGAAGAAACTACGAGCGAAGCAGCGTTGAAACTGGGCTATTTTGTGTTTCGCAAGTCGGGGCATACAAGGAGAAGTACCAACGAAGATAGATAGGGAAATAAATAGATAGAGAGAGAGAGAGAGAGAGAGAGAGAGAGAGAGAGAGAGAGAGAGAGAGAGAGAGAGAGAGAGAGAGAGAGAGAGAGAGAGAGAGAGAGAGAGAGAGAGAGAGAGAGAGAGAGAGAGAGAGAGAGAGAGAGAGAGAGAGAGAGATTGTGTATGTCTTGGGGCCATCTAACTCGTTACTCTCACTTTTGCACAATGATTCATGATATTATTTTGATCAAGGACCCAAATAGTGAGCTGTAGATGATATTTTGATGGACGAAAAAGGCTGTTAACACACACACACACACACACACACACACACACACACACACACACACACACACACCTCATCATGACACTCTGCAGGATGGAGGCGAAGGGCGTGACTCCGATGCCTGCGCCGATGAGGACAGCGTGGGTGACGGAGAAGATCCTGGTGGAGGGGGTGCCGTAGGGGCCGTCCACGTGTACCTGCAGGAGGGAGAGGGCGTGGGGTGAGGAGGCGTTGGGCACGAGGCGGTGAAGCGATGCACCACCTGCTGCATGCGTGTCTCCGGTGTTGACTGGAGAGGCTGATTGTTTGACTCCTACTACTGCTACTACTCCTACTACTGCTACTACTAAAACTACTACTAAAACTATTATTACTCCTCCTCCTCCTACTACTACTCTATTTCCTCTCCTCCACCTTCTACTACTACCACTCCTTCTCCTCCTACAACTACTGTGACTACTAGTCCTACTACTGTTGCTACTTTCTTAACATTTATGACTTCTAAGAGCACTGTCTCTGTTTCGCTTGACCTCTCAGTGAAGGAAGACATGCTCGGTGATTATTCATATTACATTGATACTTGGCGCCAGGCAAGAAACATTTGTAGGGTTATGAGGTCCTGAGAACATTCTCTATTTAAATTTTAGCCTCTTAGGGCAGATCAGTAACCACGCTTTATTGAACTTTGAAACGTCGCTGGTGGAGCAGCAGCCTCATACACCGCCACCCCATCCATGCATTGCTTGCTTACCTCAACCTTTTTCTTGACGGCCGAGTGTAGGTGTAGCTGGTGGGCCGCCACGTCCTGTCCCTGTTCGGCGTTGCGGCCGTGGAGGTAGTGCTGGCGGTTGTGTGCTAGCGTGGAGCAGAGGTTCTCGCCGATGGAGTCTAGACTTGAAGTGCTGCCGGTGAGGGAGGACTGGCCTGAGTCACCCCGCCTCGAGGACTCCAGCTCTGCTTTGAGACTCGCTAAGTTGGACATACTGGAGGACTTTTTGCGTTCTAACGGTGCCAAGAAAGAATTGGACTGCAACTCCATCGTTGCCGGGGAGACGGAAGGCTTCCGGCAAGGCATGTCCACGTTGAGCAGTGCAGCAGGTTTGGAATATATGCTCATCTTGCGATTGAATTCCAGGAGATTATTGATGTAGCGGCCGCCCTTACCGGAGCCTCCGTTGTTTTGGTCTTCCACCTGGATGACCGTGTGCGTGACGCTTCCTCCCAAGTCCTCATCGGAGGAGTACGCCAAGTTGAAGAGGCCAGAGTTCTGCTTCTCCTCAAGAGCTGCTGGCTTTTCCTCCTTCTCCTGCTTGAACATTTCGTACACCCTCTTGGTCCACTCTCCCACGGAGCGGATGTGGACGGTGAAATAATCTGAAATCATACACCAAAGGGTGATATGTAAATTAACGAAGTAGTGAGAAAATGCAGCATATGTAATAGACGTGGAGTAGCTTAAAATATACAAACTAACTAAAAAAATGCAGAGAACCTGGGCACTAACCTTCGAATTCAGGGGCGGAAGAGATGGTGAAGGGGTGCCACTCGTAGCGCGCCAGCGAAGGCACGTTTAGGTACACGTACTCGCCGGGCTGGAAGTCGAAGTTCTTGGGTCTCCTGATGAGCAGCTTCACCACCTGTCGAGGTAGTTACAGCAATGTTAATGGCTACTTTGCTTCAGGCACCAGTAAACAACAAGTCGGTTATACAACTCGTCGCATCACATAAAGCACCATTTGAGTATTCTTATACGGGTTAGTTTGATCTACAGAACCTTTATAGGCTGGAGTTACAATCTGTGACGGAAATCGTCGACAGCCAAAGTGACAATACTAAAGATCGAGGAGTGTCCTTACCTGTGAGGGCAACGTGGTGCCTCCGACGATTTGTGTCTGACCACGGGGTGTGCACACCTGAGATATCCTGAGGGAGGTCTCCAGTAGGAATGCGAAGCCCGGCACCAGCAGCCACTTCCAGAAGTTGGGTCCGTGCAGCACCAGCAGCACCCAGAACGGCAGCGAGAGCAGGTGTGTCCAGTAAAAGATCTGCCGACACAGGGTGAACACAATTGTTACGACAGAAAACACAGAAAATTCGTGTATGGCTGCAATGCCGACCAAAGGAAGCTGGCACTACAGAGCCTTTAAAATCATTAATAAACATAGGGATTTCACGTTCGCTTTACCTCGAAGTGGCCAGACTTCCTGACGATGCGGTGACTGAAGGCGACGATGATGGTGAGCATGATCATGAGCACCACGCCGGTGGGGTTGGCCAGGCCGGCCACCCAGCCGATGCCCAGCTTCGTGTCCCACATGTACGCCGAGAGACTGATGCCCGTCACGTCCCCGAGCGTCACTGTGGGAGGAGAGGCGGCACCCTTAGAAGAGAAGCCTGAATGACACGGCTGTATCCAGCCTTTGTGTAATTCATAGTTATTTTTTGGCATAAAAGTGAGCCACGAGGTGAACGTTTCTGTACCACGCTAGTAAGTATGCTTCCTTTGTCTTGTCAAGACATCATTAAGGTGAGCAGACATCAGTAGTCTGATTATATAAACTAATTTACATTGATATAACATTAATTTATTCAAGGAAATAGGGTGGTGGAAATAAATAAGATATATTCTTTGATTATGGATTTCTGAGGTATAGAATAGAATTTCATCAAGTAGATCTGAAACAGCAGTACCAAGGATATTGTTCCTATAAGTCTGTGATCAAGTAAACACGTCATACATTACCAGTGCGTTCGTTTGTCATGTGTCCGGCGGGAGGGCAGGAGTGGAAAGCAAGAGTCTGTGTAAGAATAATTCATTGTCCAGGGAAAGGTTGGGCGGTAAGATGTGCGGAGATTTTTCTTGTCTTTGTAATGTTAAGGTCTTTAAGAAAAAAAATAACCTAAGGTCAACCAAAATCACTGAGAGAGGATGAGAGAGAGAGAGAGAGAGAGAGAGAGAGAGAGAGAGAGAGAGAGAGAATCAAACACCCAAACCATCATCATTATAACTACATGCGAAGGAATAATAACGTCGGACTTTGAAACCATCCGCTCAGTTTTTTAGGATAAGTGGATGACTACGAAGAGTCGATATACTGAGATGAAAACTTACCTTGGGATGAGACTTATCTGGCCCCTCACTACTAAGCCTTCCGGCGAGTCTGTGGCTGAGAAAACGTGAAGACAAGGAGCGTCTAAATATTCATGCCAGTGGTGCAGATAAGGCTTTGGAAAAAAACTCGGGAGCAGCTGCATGGCAAGTGAAGATTAGGTGAACAATGATCGAGAAGGCGAATCTCTCTCTCTCTCTCTCTCTCTCTCTCTCTCTCTCTCTCTCTCTCTCTCTCTCTCTCTCTCTCTCTCTCTCTCTCTCTCTCTCTCTCTCTCTCTCTCTCTCTCTCTCTCTCTCTCTCTCTCTCTCTCTCACACACACACACACACACACACACACACACACACAGGCACGAACGCACGCACGCACGCATGCACACACACACATACACACACACACACACACACACACACACACACATAGTGTGAGTGGTCTCAGTCCTACCCAAAGATCGGTACTATGAGCTCTGTGCTCTTCCGTAGAAGAACGGCTGGCTGTCTCGAGACAGACCCTCAGCAGACCAAGAGGTGAATTACACACACACACACACACACACACACACACACACACACACACACACACACACACACACACACACACCGCTTGGTCTTGTGCGGGTCTTGTGCGTTTTACGACCTGTGCGCCAGCCGGTCAACCGGTGGGAAGGCCAGGCAAGGGTCGCAGTGGGCGTGCAGGGGTGTGTGTGTCGGGGATGAAATATCAAAGAACAAAATCATAAAACACCGCAAACTTTTTGTGAATAACATTGTACGGTCGAGGCCGCGTGGCTCTACTCCGCTGACAGCTGTTTCAAGATAAGACAAGTGGTCACCGTAGCGTGATAATTGGTGCAAGCATGCTCTCCGTTTATGTTTTTTCAAAGCTTCTAAAGTGCATCACATTCTAATACCCTAACAGCAGGATCAGCCTCTGACACTGGCCCCAAGGCAAGAAAGGCAGCCGGTTTTTGAGGCTCATTCATGTTCTCGTGTGTGGGCAACAGTGATCTCGACACACACACACACACACACACACACACACGCGCACATGCATGCACACACGTTCCCACACCCTTGGCCGATGGAATTACTCTGCGCCGTCATGGCGTGTCCGGTGCCAATGTCCGCCCTTCTCTACAATGATGACATTCATGTTTTTTTCTTTAAATACATAGACATTTTTTTTGCAAGTAAGAGAATGTTGCTGGGCTCCCACACCTACTGTTTTGGCTCATCAAGATCGCATTACTAGCAAGATAATGTAGTGTGGCGTAGGGATGGAGGTGAGGAGGCCAACTCACCTCACAAGACATGAAACAATGTTGCCAGGCGCGACTGGAGGGTGACATGAACTCGACTGTGATTATTTACACAGAGCTACACAAAAACACGTCCCTACCCTTCGATTCTTGATAAAAAGCTACTAATCACTTGGATTTTTTTCTGTAGATGATTTTGCTAGTTTATAAATGTATATTGTAATAGGACGTGCATTACAATGTATCATTTAAGTTTTCAATCAAGTTGGTGAATCCATCCTCAGCTTCCAAGAGTTACAAGGAAAGTCTTTAAGATATGCAATGAGGCTCGAGGCTTGAAGTAGATCTTGTCCCTTTCCGGCCCCTGCCTTCGAGGCCCAGGACGGCAAGGCAATTTCGGGGCGCCCTGTATGCCGTCGGGGCAACTCAGGTTATGAAATGCAACTTCTGCGAATGAGTCTGGCTATTGCATTTGCTAAAGTAAGATGAACTAATCAAGAGTGTCATAGCAGCACCCCGGGTTAAGAATGCTGGTACGAGTAAATGTATTAACAAGCAGGTAGTTCATAATGTATTGGTGACATTCTTGGGTTAGGTTACTGGGTTAATGAAAACGCCCTTCTTATGCAATATCATGTTAAATAAATTCAGTGTTAGTATGTGACTGATTTAAAATGCAACAATGCCACTTGCTGAATAAAAGAAAACATCGTGTTAGGTAGGACAAAGTAGCATGAGTGCGGTCATCCGTCTGTCTGGTCCGGCGGGGCGCGCGAGGCGACGCCCGGCCGCTACGAGTCTATAGGCATCCCGGCCTGCGTGCCCACCCCTCAACCGTCATATGATACTGCTGTGAAACATGACAACACTATTTACCAAAGTTAGCGATGTGGAACAATGTGTGGAGGATGGAAAGGAGGAAGACAGTCCATCCGGCCATCTTGTGGAAGTGAACGTGCTGATCGCAGGGCAGCAGGTGACCTAAGGCGGAGCTGCGCAGGCGCGTCACTGTCCTCCGCAGGATCAGTAAAAGGAGCAGTGCGCAGTCCAGATTGAGACACTGGCCTGAAACAGAAGAATTAAAAAATAAGTTCATCCTACTTACACGTGCACACTTGCGCTGGACATTGGTATAGTTATTTGGCTCACGTGTCCTCTTCCTCGCGCGCTTTTCTCGTGCTGTAAAAAAAATAAAAAAAATACAGTAGTTGGAGTTCGCGTGATTAGCCGCCGTGCACGACGGCGGCGGTGGTCGCGGGGGCGAGGCAGTGGAAGGCACGGTGATCTGCGCCTCAGAAAACTCTCACTCACGACCCGCATTCTGCCGCGCGTGAGTCTGTTTTATCATTTTCACGAGATATTACCGTCGATGAGAAATATCAAGCCAAGATATTATGTAAGCTCAGCGTTACTAGGCGAGTGTGCGTTGGTGACGCAAGGCGGTGGTGGGTGAGGAGACCGTCACGACGCGACAACTACTTCAACCTTGAAGGTCGCCGCCGCTGGACGTGCCTTGCTCAACGCTGCCTAAGTGACCAGCGGCGCCCCGAGCCGACCGTTGGCTGCGTGCCGTTGTTTAGAGTAATAATAATAATAATAATAATAATAATAATAATAATAATAATAATAATAATAATATAATGATAATAACAATAATAAATGATAATAATAATGATAGTAACGTGAAGAAAATTGAATAAAGAAAACAATAATATTACTAACAAGACGCATAAGACCAAGAGCCATAACGTCAGTATCACTTTTTTTTATAAATGAGCGGCGACGGCGCGGTAGCAGTGCACGCTAGAGTGAAGGCCCTGAAGTTCTCCAATCAAGTTCTGTGGGAGGCTCAGCATCATCCCTGCCGTTGACACGTGAAAGATGTAATCCATCAGTCCCAACCTCAAGTGCGACTGACAAGTGGAGTAGCCAGGTGAAGCATAAACCCACCATCAAGCGTCAGTATGAAAATGTTTCCATGCTAAGACAAACTGCAGTGGTCGATAACACGAGCCTCTAAAGCAGAAGAGCAATAGACCTAAAAGATCAGAGCTCCGTAGACAAGAAGATATAATAACATGCAGGACACGGGGAAAGATAACACCGACTCACCACATGCTCTGGCGCCCATCTCAAGGATATTAGTGTGGCGATACTGGTACGCCCGCGTCAGGAAGACAGCGGCGTTCACTCCGACGAAGAGGGCGGTGAAGACGAGGGCGGCTGCGTTGTTCCGGGCCCACAGGATGCGACGGCGGATGCTGGCTTGTGTGGGCACCACCTCATGCTCCTGCCGCTCCTCGTCCAACACCACGTCCAAGAAGCGTATCCTGAGGAGCACAAGGTTCATACGTTATAGGACTCCTACGTGTGCAGAGAAGGGGCGCATGCAAGAACACACACACACACACACACACACACACACACACACACACACACACACACACACACACACACACACACACACACACACACATCAGTTTCCAGACAAAACAGTTGATGGGTAGAATGTTATACTGAATTGTGTGTCGATATTATACATAAGTTTGATGAATGGAATGATAAAGTGTGAAAAAAAAACAGAAAATCATGAGCATGATCTGTGAAAAGGCAGATAAGTAAGAACACGCAAACAGTCCCCTAATGGCTGTAATTGATAATTATACAAACAAGCCTTCGTCTTATACCCTTGAACCTATGCCCCACTTTCCACCGCGAACCACTGCTATGGGGTTAATGAGGCCTCGGATATTCAGGCTCTGGCCGGCTGTAAACATGGACTACACACGTTGTCTGTTTGTCTCTCCACTTGTACTGCCGCTGCTCCTCGCGTTGTTTCCCTCGACCCCCGGCGCGGCGCCCCCCAGGTGTGGCTGTCCCTTGGTAGGGTCCAGGTCAGCACTATTACCGCGTGCACGCACGCACGCACGCACACACACAACCACATGACGAAAGCACACATGCGCCAGTGCACGCACGAACGCACATGCTTGTGCGCGCACACACACACACACACACACACACACACACACACACACACAAGCCTGGTGGCTGAATGGATAGCGTGACGGCCCCGCGTTCGGGACGACGCGAGTTCAATCCCCGACCGGTGCCACCAAGCTGGGATTTTTCAGCCGCCGCCGAGTGGCTTAAAACTACCCACATGCTGTCCAGAAGACCGCCTATCATCCCGGACTCTAGATTCTAGGATTAAAGATGAGCTCCGGGAGGGCAGCATGAGCCAATGCAAGATGGCGCCACTATAAATACTCGCCTGCGCCAGAACGGGCTGGGCCGACCATCAGGACCCACCGGGAAGAAGCTTTGGACCGACCATCAGGATCCACCGGGAAGAAGCCTACCGGCGCAATAGGCCATGACGTAAAAACACACACACACACACACACACACACTATAAAGGATTTTCATTGATAAACTTCATGAGAAAGATGAAATTTGGATGTGGTTTTCATGAGTATTAATGGTTTGTTGTGTCTTCCATGTATGTTGCCCGCTCCTAGTAACCTTACATGTATATAATGCAAATAAAGTGATTAACCGTTTTTACTTTGTTTATGTAACTTTTAAGTCACTTTCACCTGTCAACCCTGTCTGCATACTTCATACTGATCTTGGGTGACAGGAGGCTGAATTATAGTTGTGATTCAATTGTACACGGGAGCGGCAGAACGTCTCCGTGATGCAGTGGTTAGCACGCCCAACAATGATTTCGTGGCCACCAGTCTACGAACTATGCTACCTGGGAAAGTCAAGGGGTATTTTGCTGACACTATAAGCATCATGCTTCGTCTTAAAGGCAAAAGCTTCATATTCATCACTGATTCAGGGCCAAGGGGACTTGGAAAAGCGCCAGGCCATGCCATCTTTTGGCGTGTCTTTCTATCAACAATGTGGTGAAAGAATCCCCTGTAAAGTCTGGTCTGTCAGGAGAATTCTTAAAATAAAATAAAAATATATCTAACACAGTTTCCACAGCACCCATCCCCCTAAAACATGGTGAGTACGCTGCAGTATCTTACATGTTGTTTACCTCCCCTTCACCCGCACCCCAAGGGAGGGGGAGAAGGGAGAGGTCTGCAATGCTGCACTGAAGGCTGAGGCTTGGCACCACCGCACGAGGATGGTCAGGGAGAAAGTTTTCAACACCTGCCCGCTTGACCTGACCGTCAGCATCCTCCTGCACGAGACCACGGCGAGGGATGACCCTCACCAGCACGTCACCGTCGAGGCGTTGCGTCACAGCGTCAATAAGGCAGGATCCAGTACTGGCGTCGATGAAAGTGCCATTAAAATCGGCCTGGTATAACAAGGTCAAAATCGGCGAACACCTCGCCGCTTGTCTTCCTATCGCCCAGGCAAGGTCGATGAGTGTAAGTTTGTTTGGCTAAGACGCCAAAAACGTTTGTTTGTTTGTATTTATTCAAGGAATCATGCATTCCATTTTTCTCTCATGACGCCGCCTCCCTCACACTGATGACCACCAGGCACCACGCGACTCACGCCGCCCCTCCTACAGCGCCGAGGGGCCCCGGCAGCAGGCGTCGAGGGGGCGGCGTGGTGGTCCACCTTGGTGCTGGTCAGCCCCGCAGGGTCATCCAGCTTCCTCGCTCAGTTCCTGCGACCTAGATGTGTTCGAAAGCCCAGGAAGTGTGTCCCGCCATAACACCCCCGCCCTTTCCCTGGGCCACCGATGCAGTGCTCTCCTCAGTGGCGCCCTTTGACCTGAGTCGTCCTTTTGGGCGACACGGGTCATACCCAGACCAAGCATGGCTCTCCAGTGGTCCTCGTGCCAACAGAGAGGCCTTGCTAATGAAAAAAAAAAAAAAAAACTTTGCGGGTTAAGGACACGTGTTTTACGAGGCGTTTATCATTATTAATAAAAAAATACATAAACATATTCAGTGAAACAAACGTAGGTATACGTCACATCTTTTTTAAGACTCGGGCTGCTCCTGAGGTTTAGCAAGTTTGGTGCCTCGCGTCCGTAGAGTGCCACGAAGTAAGGCGGGGCGAGGGGCGAGAGCTTAGGGCCCGCGGAGTCATCACTGGGGTTCCGGTGTGGCCGTCAAAAATGCTCAGCCTCCAGAAAGAAATGCAGTACACAAAAGCGATCTGAAGCTCATTATGATCTACTATGCGTGAAATACTGCACGTGATTTTAGCTATGAAAACACAGCTTAAAATATTAGAATTTTCGACTGTCACATGATTCTATCGAGGCGATAAATGATGAGGTGGAAGGCGATCTTCTGGGCGCTGCTTACTCGAGCCAAGTTTTGTAGGGAACTTGTTTGGTTGGTCTTGAAACAAACACACACACACACACACACACACACACACACACACACACACACACACACACACACACACACACACAGCGCTAGTCTCGTCCTTAACAGCATCGCCCTCAACCCTTCACTTCCTTGGGCGGGTCGTGTCGGGCGAGGCCGCGGAGGTCCAGGTCCAGGAGGAAGTAACTCGGCGCGACATGTGACGGGCGGGCCGAGTGACGCCTGATCGTGTTGCGGTTAATGTTTTTCTCCCTTTCTTTCTGCGACGGGCTTGTGCACACTACCTGGCCGGATGTTTTTCAGCTCGTTGGCGCCGATCAAGGTGTGGGTGACGGGTGGTAGCGCCACAGGGTCCACCAAACGCTTCGGCGAGGTCACAACACAAGAGAAAATAGCCATCTACTAATATTTGCTTACAGCTTCTCGTTCTCCTCATGGTTGTTATGTTCCTGGTGCGTGCGTGGGTGTATGTCAGCTGCTCTACGGATCTTTTAAGGTACTACATGCTACAGAGCCATTAGACTGCCTGGGCGTGAAAGGAAGGAACACTAACTCACTCTAGGCAGCCGATATGTGTCCTTTAACCTGACGCTCTGGGGGTGTAGCGGGAGTTTATTGAGTGTGTATGCGAGGCAGCAGTGACGCTTGACTGAGGTACAGCTAAAAACGGCAGACAAAGAGTTGAGAGTATGTGGGAGTCGGCAGTGGTGATAGACGGAGAGGTGAGGGCTAACACGTGGATACAGTGATGATAAAGAGGTGAGGGTAAGCGTGAAGCAGCGTAAGGACAAGGAGGTGAGGGTAAGCAAGTGGCAGCAGTGACAACAAACAGATGAAAGTAAAGGAGTGAGTCGTGTTTCCCTGGCGCAATGCCTCGAGATCAGCCGGCACAAGGCTGGGAAAGACCAAGCGTTGCCTCCCGCCCTGGTGACCCTCGAGGCAGGCCTACTGGAGAGTCGGGGCGCTGCGGAGGGTAGAAGGAAGGAGGTCGTTGCAGAAATAAATTTGCAACCTTTTCTGTCTCTTTAATTGATGTTGATCTCCGTTAATTTATCTATTTATTTTCTAAATGTGGAAGAAAAGGTTAATGGCTCATAATTCTTGGTAAACTGTGGCGTTGCATCAGTTCTCAGCTGACGGAGAATACTTGGGCCGAGGCCACGCTTATTAAATATTTATGCAGGAAAAAAGTGAAGAGTTCTGCGCCGCGGCAGGATAGCGAATGAATCTTTCCGCGAAGACATCAGTGATGGGTGAGAAGTAGTGCTAAGACCTCGAGGTGCGGTTGATTTGTTACTATAGTCTGTTTCATTCCGTCTGTCCACTCGCGAACGTCGATGTGGCACCTGCGCATTGTTAGTTCGTGATTGCGTGAAGATCAACTTTATATTTTCAGTGATATATTTGAACGTTTGTGTATACAAATAATCCTCAAACCCTCTTATATATGTAAACCGCAAACATGCCGATTTGCATCGATAATCTACCATACAAGCACACCAAAGAACAGCTTATATGTCAAACAGAATATTCTGATCATACTCGAACGATTCATAGCCTTTCAGTTACCCATATTTCATCTCATTCAGGTACATAAAGTGACATCCGACTCTGCAAGTGTCTATACATAAGGAATCTTGATGTGTTGCATGTAAACAGCATGGGAAGCCTAATATTCAAAATATATCCTAGCATCACATTCAACAGTTATTATTTACTATTTCATGTTATTTCGATTATTAATCGTTATTTACATGCAGTAAATTATTAAGATACCCTTTATTTATACTTGCAGAGTCAGATGTCTTTTAATATACCTGAAATAAGCTATCAATCAATGAATTTGAAAAAAAACATAGATCGTTCGATCATGATGTGAGTATTTTATACAGGCTTGTCTTTTCGTGTGCTTGTATGTTAAATTATCGATGCAAACGACTGAGTTAGTTTTTGTATAAATATACATTCTAATATATTATTAAAAAATAAGCTTGAATGTCTATCACAACAGTTGATTTTCACGTATTCACTAACTAGAAATGCGCAGGTGCCACATCTATGAAAATTCCCGCTTTGTTGGTGGACAGATGAAATGAAACAAACTATAGCACACATTCTTCCTTCAGGGCCCAGCGTTTACATACCCACCCTAGACAGTGTTGGGCAAGGCAGTGATATTTACCGGAAAGATAAGTCCTTCTCGCGTCGGCCATGCATACATCACGGCCTTATCGCGCCCACAATAACCAGCGTTTCTAAATAAAGTGATATAATGTGGTGGTGACTGAGATGTAGCGTTGCCCGAGTTTTGGCGTTGATGTCTACAAAACGTTATTCCTCTTTCCTTTTCCCCTCTCCGCCCCCCCCTCCCCCCACCCCACCCGCAGCGCCTCCTCCTCGTCTCTCCTTCAAGATGAACTACGATTCCCGTGAGATGTTTCCTGGCCACGTTGCCAAACACAGCCTTAGGTAAGGGAGGCGGGGCCGCACACAGGTAATTCAGCACAGGTATGGCGGTGGTGGTGGTAGGGTGCACTGATTGCTGGGAAGATAACTCAATTTACATTGTTTGAGGCGATTCTTCTGTCGTGGGCCCTTATCGTAATATATTCCCGCCCGTTGTATTTTCGTAAACATTGTAATAATGGTGATGGTGGTGTTGGGGGGGTGATGGGGGGGGGATGATGGGTGGTGGGGGGGGGTGCGGGTGTGTGTGGCGCATGTGAAGACTGAACATTATAATCAAAACCAACATTGGAGGTGGAAGCAGCACTACTACTACTACCACCACTTCTACTACTACTATTACTACTACTACTACTACTACTACTACTACTACTACTACTACTACTACTACTACTACTACTACTACTACTACTACTACTACTACTACTACTATTACTACTACTACCACCACTACTACTACTACTACTACTACTACTACTACTACTACTACTACTACTACTACTACTACTACTACTACTACTACTACTACTACTACTACTACTACTACTACTGAAATTACCATTACATATTCCTTTTTCCAAACGAATGGCTGCTGAATGATGATGATGATGATGATGATAAAGAGCTGGAAGACGAGGAGCAGGAGGAGGAGGAGGAGGAGGAGGGGACAGAAGTTAGGATTGATTAACGGGGCTGGGTTTTAGATCGGGACGCACGTTGGGCAGGGGGGAGGGAGGGGCTCAGTCTCCCTAACATCACAAACACTCGCATAGGCCGGGGAGAGGCGTGAACGGAGAGGGGCGATCGGTGAGCTGCTTTTACTTTCACACGCGTCCATTACATCTGCTGCGCGGCTGATCCGACTTTTGACGGCGTTCATGTGAGGTGACTTTGCCTTGGTATTTTGAATGACAGGGCGAGTAAAGTTCAATGCAGGGATTAATTACATGGTGGCCGTGAAAGTGGTGCGGGGGAGGAGGAAGAGGAGGAGGGGAACGAGGAAGAGGAGGAGGAGGAGGAGGAGGAGGAGGAGGAGGAGACAGGAGACAGGAGGAAGAGGAAACAATAACATAGGGAAACAGAAAGTCTCACAGCCCAAAATGAGGTCACCTGCTTAAATGACCTAATTTAGTGACCTGGTAAGTATACTCCCGTGACTCGCAAAACAGATTACCACGTGTTGGAGGTAAGTGTGGGAACGTTCAATGATCTACACCTGTCTTTGAAAAGAAATGATTGATGTTATTCTTTTCGTACTGACTGATTATGCGAGAAGTTTGTTCCAGTGATGGATAACTCGATTCAAGCATTAAATTTCCTGGCATTGAGTTTGCTGCATTATCTTGGTTGAATTGGCAGGCTGTTCGTTTACTCTGTTGAGTCAGTTTGGAGCTAAAAATAATGGCGTATTGATGGTACTACTCTTTTTTAGACACTTGAAGGCCCGCAGTAGGTCTCTCTGTGGACGTGTGTTTTCTCAAGGTAAAGAGATCGAAGAGATCAAGTCTTTCATCATTTGACTGGGCCCACATTGATGGTATCAATTCCGTGGTGCGTCGCTCTACTCCCGCGGGCAACTTGATGACCTTGTATTTTTGGGGACAAGAACTGTACTGCCTAATCTAAGTGAGGCCTCACCATCTTGTTACAGTGCCATAGTCCGTGCATGGTTATATCTTTCTTACAAGCAGACCTAGACCGCTTTGAATGTTGTAGGAGGAATAAGAGGAAAGGAGAGGAAGAGAAAAGAGAATAGGAGGAGGAGGAGGAGAAGGGGACGACGGCGAAGAAGAGGAATAAGAAATTAGTTAATACACGGATGAATTGTTTAATGAATGAATAAATGAAAGAAATAAGAAAGGAGAGTAGGGGCAGTTTGGCTTGAGCCAGGCAGGTGGAAACGACAACTAATAAGCCCTATACAGCCCTTCCTCTCTACACTTCTCTTAGCAGCTCCACCTCCCCCCCACATCCCTGTCTTCGCAGTCACCGCCAGCCCCGACCACTATCTCTCCTTCGCATCCTTCCTTCACCCTCGCCACTTCCTCTCCTTCACCGCTTCCCCACTAGCTATCCCCCTCATCGCTCCCTTGCCCCCGCCCCTCACGCTCCTCCCCAGCCTAGCCGCCCTCCGCCCCCGCCACCCCCACCACTCGTACTTTCATCCATGGTAACCTTGCTCCCTTGGCTCACTGCCTCCCTTCAGCCACAACGATAAAACTCATTACCGCGGTGACCTTTCTGTGTCTTGTCTGCGAGAGATGTGAGTCGACCCGCGTGGCTAACTCCTGCTGAGCGGCATGAACAGGGAGCCAGAGACGCCCTCTGAGCATAACGGAGGCGGTCCAGAGGATGAGTGTGTGGCAGCAGCCAAGGAAGGATTGTTGGGGGGTGAGGGTGGGTGGGCGGAGCAGGCAAGGAGGGAGTCTCACGTGTGTCCCCAACGTGGACGTGGTGGGCGGTGGGGTGAGTGGTGGAGGCAAGGTGGAGAGTGAAAGGAAACCTGCATTACACACCCATATCTCTATTGCTGTCTTCCTTCTCACCTCTACCTTGATCGACCTCCTTTCCCTCTCTCCCTTCCCATGGCCCGTGGGGCTGGAGGGGGCCACGCGGGCAGGTAGGGCGCACCGTAATTGCCTTAACTAGTGCGCGAAGCCTTCAAGTTTTCGTCTCAGAAACCTAAATAAATGTCAGTTCGGGAAAGACTTGATTGACCTCCATGGAATGTATTAAATAAGTCTTCATTGTGCTTTCCAAAAGAGCACGTACGTGATAAATAAATAAGCTTTAATTGTTTCAGCCAAGACGAGTCACTTTAATCGCTACAAAGAATTATCTTTTTGGGCCAAGGGGGCGAGGGAGGGAGGAGAGAGAACGGGAAAATGAAGCTATAAAAACCTATTCCGGTGAAATTACTCATACTTGAGTAACGAAAACAAAAACTAAATAGACACACACACACACACACACACACACACACACATACTGTTAAAGATAAAGAGAGACATTTCCATCATTAAGGTCGACCGAGACCCATCAAGGTTGCTGCTGCTCCGCCTCCAACGATGAAGCAGTAACCGCCGCACGCCGCCAGATGGCAGCGTGACGCAACCCGTGACACCGCCGCTGCCGAGGCGCTCGCCGATGTGGGCAAGACTTGGCCGTCCGCGCCTGCCAGCTGAGGTTAATGCACACACACACACACACACACACACACACACACGGGGAGGGGGACGAGGTTACACACCGACGAGGCACCAGCAAGCAAGACACTCGCCGCCCTACACACCACTCCCTCCCGAACGGCCTGGACCAGGAGGACGAACAAAACGTCTCCGTTATCTGCCTCTCTTCCTCCCTGCTTGCCTAATACAGCCATTCATCCTTTCTCTAACGACCTTCCTTCCTTACAAACACGCACATACACACACACACACGCAACAGTTTTCGTCAAGTCCTCAATCACTCTAGGGCAGGGGTTCCCAGTGGTACATTTGCACTTTTCAGGGGGTACATTGGGTCCGAGAGAATAACCATTACTGTACAATACATGGCGTTGTAATCTGCATTCAAATTGCACAATGTCGTTTTTTTTCAATTTCATTTTAGTAAGCAAAACTATTATTTAAATTATATCATCAGTCTACACATACAGATTTCATTATAAAATAATATCAAAATATTACAATTTCAACGTTTTTATCTTAAATTTTTAGGGGCACATGGGAACCTATAAAAATGCCCAAGGGGTACAGAGGAACAAAAAGGTTGGGAACCCCTGCTCTAGGGGAAGACGGTGGTCCTCCCGTGGTCTTAACTGGTTCCCTTTCCCCGACGCAGCTGTGTACGTGGTGCCAAGAGGAAAAGAACCCAAAGCTTTCTCTTCTTTGTTTCCCATTCATGTTCTCAGCTCTCGAAACTGTCTTGAAAGATAAAAGAAAACACAACTCATGGACGGCGGCTCTTCTACCTAGTCCGGCTGAGAGGACTATCAATGGGAATTAGAAATAGTTTTATGGAATCGAACGTCTACCACTGCGGTGCTGATGAATGGAAAAAAATCCCGCCTAATTTTACGATGCATCACCTTGATTCAATTATTTGTGTACTGCAGCGCCAGAAAACAATACAGGAGTGAACTTGACTGTCACTTCCCCATCAGGAGACTGATTCCTTTCACCTTCGTCCCCTCCGTCCACATCTCGACGTCAGGATGGCTCGGCGGGGCCAGGTCGGGCGCCGCCACGAGGGAGGCGCGGTCTGATTGCGTATTCCGGCCCGATCGCAGCCATCATGTTACTGTCCCTCTCACTCGTGTGTGTGTGTGTGTGTGTGTGTGTGTGTGTGTGTGTGCGTTGATGCATGAGATAGTCAAGCAGTCATGAGCACGTCGCCCCAAGAGCAGGTCGACGCTCCTCCTCCTGCCGCAAATGATACTTATTCCGCCGCATTACCGTGCAAGCGGCGGTCAGTCTTGCCTCGAGGCCTCAAAGTGCTCTGCGGCGCGAGGCTCCAGCAGGGGAAGGGGGGGACGCGGGTGGGGAGTCGTGAACATAGTGCGGATGTGGGAGGAAGGGGGAGAAGAGCGCTGAGGACTGAGCACTTCAGGGGAGGAGGGAGGGAAGGTGGGGAAGGAAGGGAGGGCTGAGCACTTCACGGCTAAGTGTTGAAACACGCAGTAAATATAGGACACAGCGACACGAAAGGTTATCTCGGCAACATATGGTGGATCGCCGCTCAAGGTGTAAAACCGCAACTATTCCATTCGAGATGTAATGGGCGCTGCGGGTCACGGGTCTCTGCGGCTCTTGCAAGGACCATTATGAGTAATTCTTCAAGTCTAAAAAAGATTTATTTGCCACCACACGCCGACGCAGCAAAAAACATGTGGAACACTCTTGTTGACCCCCTTCCCCCGCCCCCCGCAGCTCTTTTTCAGCAGCACCCTTGCAGCAACACACCCGCTGGTGGCAAGGACGTGCCAGTAATTGGGCCTCGTTCTCAGGGGCTTGGAAGGGCTCAGACCACCGCCACCGCCGAATTAGTGGCCGGCTTACGGGGGGCATCAGGATTCACGTTAAACGGTTGCTCATGTATTCCACGTCAACCAGTCGCTCTTGCATTCCCCGCTCCTCCCCAGTGCACGGCCGAGGAATGATAAGGGAGCGAGCGGCGACAACGGTGTGTGTGGCGTGCTGGGGGGCTGGCGTATGGTGTGTGTGTGTGTGTGTGTGTGTTCTCGGTAATGTGGAATAAAAGTGATGCGGGTAGACCTTATCGTTAGAAGTATGAATTGCAACACTTTTGAATGTTACCGCAACGTTAGTTTATAAAAATTCAGAAAAAAATCTAAAGCGCTCCAATTACTACGGGGGTGAGTAAATAGCGACCTGTTTTCTGGTCCGCTGTTCTGCCTTTGTCGAGTTTGTTTTGTGCGCACGAACTACGGTGGTACGTGTCTCCGTTATTTGGGCGACGTGTGCGGCCCTCCTGTTCATGCGCTATTGTTTCTGCATGACTCCCTCCGCGCCAGTCGTACTTTCCTTAGCATACAGCGAGAGGAGAGGCAAAATAGATACCATTCCTTTACCAATCGCTACTTTGCCTTCAGTAGCTCGTAATTTCCTATTATTCGCTAGCGCTGAAGGTAAAGAACTGTCGGGCTTTACCATTAAGCATCAAACGTTTACTAGATCCGTGCCGAGGTGGTGGAAGCAAAGGGAAGGGACGCAGAGGCTCCGTGTGGCGGTGACTCCGTGGTTGGTGGCGGCTGCATTAATGAGAGCCTTCCGGCGCTGCAAGTCTTAACTGCCTTGTTTGACGTTACTCAGACGCTCCAGACAGGCCATTGCACTGCTCCTTTTGGTGCCGCTACCGGGACCTCTTTAGACGGACTGCTGCAGGCCGACACGTATATTATGGCAGTCTGACTCTGCCCGTACAATAACTAAAAACTTTGGACACTACAAATGGCGCCTCAACTGGTCTGCGCGGAGGTTGCGATTCATGGTTCATCCCTGCCCAGCCATGCACCACGCAGCCACCGTCGCTCCCTGCTGAGGGATGACATAATTAACACCAGTACTATCATAACACGTCTTTGGTTAGGTAGGTTGGTCGGGGAGGTGTTCAGAAGTGTTTTGGACGCTAGTAAGGAACACTCAGGGGGTGTCGCTAGTCAGTCAGTGACGGGAGGTTTGCAACACCACTCCCAGGACGCTGACCCGCCGACCCGCCGTGGGAAGGTCGGCCAAAAATGTGTGAACTGCAGGACTCAAGGCCGCCCCCCCCTTCAGCCCTTCCCCGCGTGTTGCCAGGGTCGCGGCCGCCGGGATTACGTCTTTCCTCACGAGGCACGGCGACGTGAAGACGGACACTTTCTATCCGCCCGTCGAGGAGACGACGCGGGGATCACTCCCGCCTTGGAAGGACGGAAGCTGTTGCCAGCCTTGAACGTACAGTTAAACTCAGTTGATGATAGATGACATTTTTGCTCTCCTTATTTGTGTGTGTGTGTGTGTGTGTGTGTGTGTGTGTAATTCACCTCTTGGTCTGCTGCGGGTCTCGAGACAGCCAGCCGTTTCCCTACGGAAGGAGCTCAGAGCTCAGTGACCGATCTTTGGGTAGGGCTGAGACCACTCACACATAACACACCGCGACAACGAGGTCACAACTCCTTGCCTTACGTCGCGTACCTACTCACTGCTAGGTGAACAGGGGCTACACGTGAAAGAAGATAAACCCAACTTACATTCACCCGGTCGGGGAGTCGAACCCCGGTCCTTCTGGTTGTGAAGCAGACGCTCTAACCACTGAGCTACCGGGCCATATGTGTGTGTGTGTGTGTGTGTGTGTGTGTGTGTGTGTGTGTGTGTGTGTGTGTGTGTAATTCATCACCACCACGGCCTGATCACGTGTTGGACTCGTAATCGCCAGCAGGTACCCTCCGACATGAGCAAGTGCTCTTCATCGTCGATCTCTGGGTACTGCCAGGACCTCACACATCACACACCCCATCCCACTTGCTCAAGGGGGGACAGTAACCACTCCTAGTCAACGGAAAGAATCAGGCCTGAGCGGGCTCGAACCGCCGCCCTGTCAGACCGTGAAGCCTGGCAGCGCAGTGCTCTAACCAGTTGCGTGTTTTGTGTGTGTGTGTGTGTGTGTGTGTGTGTGTGTGTGTGTGTGTGTGTGTGTGTGTATTAGTGTTTGTTAACACCTTGCGGTCAGGTCCGGGTATCTACCGTATAACCACCCACAACACGAAGCATTAGGCTCTGACATCGCAAAACATATGTCAGAAGCTTTTTCTAGCACCGACTAAGAGCAATATCAACACCCTCCTTCGGGAAGCCTGCACCTCGGGCATAGAAACGAGACTGAACGACCACAATGCAGCCTTCACTAAGTGACGCCTGCACCATCAAGGGCGAAGCATGCCGTCTGTTAAACAAGGTTTTAACTGAGACGTCACCTTGATATGTACATATCATTATCCACCTGGTAGCCGAGTCATTACGCATGACTATGGCTGCACGCCCGGGTGCGCGCGGTAATTAACAGGGGTGGAAGGTGATGTTTATTTACGGTGAGTGGCGGCGTGGCCCGAGCCCACACGTGTCACGGGCCAGAGCTCCGCCAGGGCTGCACCCCCCCCCCCCCTCCACACACACACACACACACACACACACACACACTCTGTGTGTGAGTGTACGTTGCGTGTGCGTGTATGTGTGTGTGTGTGTGTGTGTGTGTGTGTGTGTGTGTGTGTGTGTGTGTGTGATTCGCCATGGCCTGATCAAGAGTTGGACTCGAAACCGCCAGCAGGTATACCCTCCCGACATGAGCAAGCACATGTTCTTTATATGATAGTCGATCTCTGGGAACAACCGCAGGAAGGACAAGGCAGCAAGGTGCAAGTTTCATTCTTCTACCTAGCCCCCCCCACCCCCCCCTGCTCCTAATACTACCATTCGGCTGCGAGTCCCGTTGGTTAGCACCCGTAGGGACTCCTGGGAGATAGAGGCCGATGCACCCTTATCTCCTTTGCCCAGCCCTGCCTCAGCGCCCAGCCCCCGTTACGTCTGCCTCACTACCCACCCTCCGCTATCTCACCTCTCCCTGCCCTCAATGCAGTGTGTGCCCTCCTGCCACTCCTAGCCTCCGATGCCCGCTGTCCCTGCCTGAGCACCTATTGCCCGCTATTCCCGCACCGCTGCATGCCAACCACCCGCTGCCTCACTTCGGTCTGCCCTCAACTCCTGTCTCCATGCACGACTCTCGCTCCTCTCCCAAATTCCTCATGTCCGCCCACCACTTGTTATCACTGGTCGCTACTTCATCTCTCTGCCTTGCCATCGCCAGCTACTTTAAACTCGCCTATCCAACACCACGTCTAAACCTTTACCCCTCCTTTATAATTACCGCCCCAGCTTCCTCCTCCAAGACCGCTGCCTCGTCCTGTCTCGTTGCCTCGCCGCCCGCTACTTCATCCCTCCTCCTCGTCCAATACTGCGTCTAAACCTTTGCCTCTCCTACATAATCATCGTCCCAGGTTCCTCCTCCAAGACTCCTGTCTCGTACGGTCTTGTCACCTTTCTCCTCGCTCAGCACTGGGCAAAATCAGTCCAACAAACACTTAGATAGATTCACCTCGTTTCCTTTCCTTCCGCGTTGTGAGAGGACGCTGCAGGAGACCGATGAACTGCTGTAAAAACCTGCACTATAATAATGTGCGTGTGCCGCCATTAGACACCGCAAGCAAGATAAAAAAAGAGAAACTGCACAGAATCGAAAGTACAGTTAAAGTGGCCACGATTCCCTCCACTAAGAGATGACATGATGCAGGAATAAAGAAAGAAAGCACGACGTCCCAAGAAGGTTTAAGACATATTACAAACGCTTCGGGCTCCTGTTACGACTATTTCTAAAGGCCGTAGAAAAAAGTTGGAAAGTTTCGTTTAGTCGGCCCAACATCTGTGGTCATATGCCGGAGAGAGACAGAAGGGGAAGGAATTATAAGAGAAGGGAACAGACCCCAGGAGACGGGACACAACCCCCGATTAATACCTGGTACCCATTCACTGCTAGGTGGACAGGGGTGTAGGGTATCGGAAAAGCCGCCCAAATTTTTCCACTCCGAAAGGCCGTAGAAAAGATACCTCGGGTTGCCATGAGTGTTTTTCCCGTTCCAACACTACCCCTGGGGTCACGAAACCACCCATGGAGACCCCTACAACTTCTGCGAGAGCCTTTTTAAACAGATGTACTAAGGAAGATGTACTAAATTGACCTATCTTTCGGCCACCTCTTTAGATTCTTTTTTGTGAGCAGCGAGTAGCGGGCTTTTTTTATTTATTATTGTTTACTTTTTTTGTGTGCCCTTGAGCTGTCTCCTTTGTTGTAAAAAAAAAAAAAAGTATCGAAGAGTCTGATAAAATGGACTTAAGCCTTCTCAATCAATGGCTGCATGTTCGAATTTGGGTAAACGAATGAGAACATGAATGAGTCTGTAGTTCTTGTTTTTTATGGGTATGTTGACGGTGCGAGGCAGAGACGGCGCAAGGTATCCAGGCGAAAACACAAGGCACGAGGTAGTCAGTCAAAGAGAAAGTTAAGGGTTGCGAAACACGTGCAGTAAGCGAACCAAGACAATCATCGGGAATAAGTGAAGCGACGGACCGATGTGAAGCAGAACTGAAAATCTTTTACGGACTTTTGTGTGCGATAGTGTCGTGCAGTACATATTGGAGGCGATGAGAAAGTGACAGGGGGGGTACTCTCTCTCTCTCTCTCTCTCTCTCTCTCTCTCTCTCTCTCTCTCTCTCTCTCTCTCTCTCTCTCTCTCTCTCTCTCTCTCTCTCTCTCTCTCTCTCTCTCTCTCTCTCTCTCTCTCTCTCTCTCTCTCTCTCTCTCTCTCTCTCTCTCTCTAATGTGTGTGTGTGTGTGTGTGTGTGTGTGTGTGTGTGTGTGTGTGTGTTTACAGCCCCACAAACCGGATAAAGGTCAGGTCAGGCGGCTGTATGGGCACTTCCCGGTTAGGTCATCGTGTGTGTGTCTTAGGGCAGAACTGAACGTGCGGCGAAGCTGTTAAAAAATTGACGCTCCGGGAAGGGTGTCTACTGAGCCCCCCCCCCCCCCCCTCGCCTCCTTACACACACACACACACACACACACACACTACCGCAACACTCGGTAAAAACTTGCCGACCTGGTGACCTGGTGAGCCTCCCTCCCCTCCTCCCTCCTTTCCTCCCTCCCTTCCTCCCCTCTCTCCCTCCTTCTTCCCCTCCTTCCTCCCTTCCTCCCTCTCCCTCTTCCCTCACTGCTCTCTCTCCCTCTCCCCCTCTCTCTCTGCTTCTGGATTACTTTCCCTACCACTTTCTCCCTTTCTCTCTCTCCTTTCCTTCTCTCCTTCCCTCTCCTTCACTCCCTCAGCCTCAAGTGTTTACCACCCCTCCACTCCCCCCCTCCCTCTCCTCTCTCCCTCCCCCTCCCCCCCTTACGCTGATCCCTCGTGTACCCTGGATCTTGCCCGGATTGACCAATTAATCCTGCGTTCCACAGTACAAGGGCACCACCTCCCCCCTGCCCCCCATACCTTCATCCCCCTCCCCCCGCCTCATCATGCCCCCGCCCCCTGCCCCCTCATCTGTCTGACCCACAAATCCAACTACTACTACTACTACTACTACTACTAATAATAATAATAATAATAATAATAATAATAATAATAATGATAGTAAGCCACACACACACACACACACACACACACACACACACACACACACACACACACACACACACACACACACACACAGGGAAGTTTATGGAAAGGGAAATGTAATGCGGAGATGAATTGTGTGGGTGGAAGAAAAAGAGAGAGGAGGAGGGTGAGGGAGAGGGGGAGAGGGAGAGGGGGAGAGAAGGGGTGCATGAGGAGGATGAGGGGGGTGAGGGGAGGGGGGGAGGGTGTGGCAAGTCAGGGCAGAGCAAAAAAAAATAATGGTCATATGAAATAATTAGAACATTTTTATAACTTCCTTCCCCTTCTCCTTCTTCCCCTCCTCCTCCTCCTCCTCCTCCCTCCTGGAATATTGCAAAACTCATGCCCCTTCGTTTCCTTCCGTTTTCCCTCCCTCCCTCCCTTCCGCCCTCACTGTCTTCTGGGCCCAAACAATGACCTTTACCTCCTCCTCCTCATTCTCCCATACCTCCTTTTCACCCCTCTATTTCCCCTTTCTCCTCGCCCATCACATAGGTCAAACTCCCTACCCCTTTCTCTCCCCTTCTCTCCCATTCCATTCTTCCCCTTCTTCGTCTCCCCTTCTCCCATCCCATCCTTCCTCTTATTCCTCTCACATTTTCTCCCATCCCTTTCTTCCTCCCCTTCTCTCTCATTCCATCTTTCCCTTCCTTCCTCTCCTTTCTATCCCATTCCATCCGTTTCCTCCTTTCTCTTCCCTTATCTCCCATCCGATCCTTCCCCTCCTTCCTCTCCCCTTCTATCCTATGCCTCCTTCTCCTCCTCCTTCTCCTTCCCTTCTACACTTACTACCTTCACCTTCACTCTCTTCCCTTCTCTCCTACCCATCTTATGATAATGCGCCCCCCTCCCTCCCTCTCTGCTCTTCCCTCTCTCTCCCTCTCTGCATCCTCTCTCTCCCTCTCTGTCTCCCTCTTCCTTCCTGTTTTCCTTCTCTGTTCCTCCCTCCCCTCCCCCTCTCTCCCCCTCCCTCCCCTACCCCTCTCTCTCTCTGTCTGTTTCCCCCCCCTCCCTCCCTCTCCTCATCCCCTCAGCCGCCGCTCTCTCCTGCCCAATCACTTCCGCCTAGTATGGGTCAGCGGGATGGCTCAAGGTGGGATGGTTGGCCCTCGGTTCCCTTGTTTACCTTCCTGTGTGAGAGGGAGGGAGAGAGAAGGTGGGAGGAGAGGGAGAGAGAGGTAGAGAAGAAAGGGCTGGTAAAGAGTGGCTAGAAAGGGAGTAGAGGAGAAGTGAGGAGAGGTGAGAGGGAAAGAAGAAAGGAGCAGGTGGAGGAAGAATGTGGAAGAGGAAGGGGTGAGAGAAAAAATCAGATAAGGGGGAGGAAAGAGAGAGGGGGAAGAAGGAGCAGGTGGAGGGAGAAGGTGAAACAGGAAGGGAAGATGAGAAGAGAGGAAGAGGCAGATGAGAGGGTGAGGAAAGAGAGGGGGAAGAAGGAGCAGGTGGAGGAAGAAGGTGAAAGAGGAAGGGAATAGAGGAAGAGACAGATGAGGGGGAGGAAAGAGAGGGGGAAGAAGGAGCAGGTGGAGGAAGAAGGTGAAAGAGGAAGGGAATAGAGGAAGAGACAGATGAGGGGGAGGAAAGAGAGAGGGGAAGAAGAAGAAGGTGAAAGAGGAAGGGAATAGAGGAAGAGGCAGATGAGGGAAGAAGAAGGTGAAAGAGGAAGGGAATAGAGGAAAAGGCAGATGATGGGGAGGAAGAGAGGGAAGAAGAAGAAGGTGAAGAGGAAGGAATAGAGGAAAAGGCAGAGAGGGGAAGAAGAAGAAGGTGAAAGAGGAAGGGAATAGAGGAAAAGGCAGATGAGGGGGAGGAAAGAGAGAGGGGAAGAAGAAGAAGGTGAAAGAGGAAGGGAATAGAGGAAGAGGCAGATGATGGGGAGGAAAGAGAGAAGGGAAGAAGAAGAAGGTGAAAGAGGAAGGGAATAGAGGAAGAGGCAGATGATGGGGAGGAAAGAGAGAGGGAGGAAGAGGGTGATAGTGGGTGCTGATGGCAAGTGAATGTCTCCCCACTGGCTATATCCGCCGCGGTGACCTTGACGGCTCATAAGAAGGTGTTCATGACGTGTTACTCAAGAACTGCATTGATTTCTGAGGGTCACTTATGATTCTCCCTTTCCCTATCTATCTATCAATCTATCTATGTGTCTACCTCTCTCTCTCTTTATCCATCTATTTCTCTTCCCTTTCTTCCTCCTCTTCCTCTCTTCCAATGCATTCTTTCTCTCCCACTCTTCCTCTCTCCCTCCCTCCCTTCCTCTTACCTCTCCTCACGCTTATTCCCTTTCTTCCTCCCCTCGAAGCACACTATACCAGCCTCTTCCTCTCCTCCTCTTCCCTCTTTTCCTCTCCTCCCACCTTCTCTTTCCACTCTACCTCTCTCTCGTGTGTATAGGAGCAAAAAAGCATCCTCGAATGAATCCCTTTACCTGCCTTACTTCCCGACCTGATGAAACAAGATGAAGCAGAGTGACAGGTGACCGAGAACGAAAGGGAAATGGAAGGTGGGTGGATGGAGAAAGGAAGAACGATGAAGATAGGAAGAATAAAGGAGGAGGAGGTGAATGGGAGTGCAGAGAAAAGGTAAAGTGCCCGAGCGTAAGAATAAGGTGGGTGAATGAAGAGGGGAAGATTGATAAAGATAGGAAGAATGTAGGAATGTGTGAGGCTGAAGGTATACTGTGTTGATACTTAGGACTCGGTGGAAAAGAATGTGGAAAGTGTGCGAGTGAAAGAGTGAGAGATATAATCGTTTGAGAGTCACCTTGAGTTGTCTTAATAGAGAGTGCGCGAGGGAGGAATAGTAAGTATCGGGGACGTCCCATTCCACAGTCACCCTATTTCCTATCCTGCGGTGGAAATAAAGAAAGGGAGAGTATTCTGAGTCACCCTGAAGGCATGCTGGAACTGCAGGTAAAACAAAGTAAAAGTTATCTGAGTCACAGGATGAAAGGAAAAGTAAGTCTATTAGTCGCAGGAAAGTTACTGTAAAAACCGTTCACCCAGAGAAAGAAAAGAAAGCGAGGAATGAAAAAAAGTTACCGTCGAATGAATTCTTTACTCTCCGACCTGATGGAAGTTGAGGCATGAAGTGAAAGGAGGAGTAAGTTTGTCACAGGAGTTATACTGTAAAAATCGTTCAACCGGAGAAAGAGAAGAAATCGAGGAGTGTAAAATCTACTCTTGAATGAATCACTTCAAAACCTGATGAAACAAGGTGAGGCAAAAGTGGCAGTTGACCAAGAACGAAAGGGAAAGGGAAGGTGGGTGGACGAAGAGAGGAAGAATGATGAAGATGTAAGAAAGAAGGAGAATGTGAGGATACAGCGGAAAAGAATGGAAGAGAGAGAGGAGGAAAGGGAAAGTGGGTGAGCGTAAGAATGAGAAGATGGGTGATAGAAGAGAGGAAAAGTGATGAAGATAGGAAGAAGGATGGGTGAGGTGAGAGTGGAGAAGAATGAGAGAGAGAGGAGGAAAGGGGAAGTGTGCAAGCGTAAGAATGAGAAGAGAGGAAGAAGGATGAAGAAAGGAAGAAAGGAGGAGGAGGAGGGGAGGCAAAAGTCATCCCGTACCAAGTGACTGTAAATCAATCCAAGTCGATGTTTTGTGGCCAGAAGGGAATTTTAAGTAAGTGGGTCAAGAGTGCTTCAATACAGGGCCATGGCGGAGGTGGGTCAGAGGTCAGGGGTCAGGGGTCAGGTGTCAGGGGTCAGGGGTCAGGTGATGCTGTGGAGGAATGTTAGACTTCTTCATGGTCAAGATTATAGACTCAGTGATTGCGTTTTATTATTTATTCAAGTCATACTCGGTTTTTCTTTTTTTTCTTTTTATATTGGATGATAGATTTTCTTTTCATGTGTTTTAGAAGTGTGGCGTTGATGATGTTGCTGCTGCTGTTGATGATGATGGTAATGGTAGTGCTGTTGTTGTTGTTGTTGTTGTTGATGTTAATGTTGACACTGATGGGTGATGATTATAATGATGATGTGGTTGAGGAGGAGGAGGAGGAGGAGGAGGAGGAGATTATGACAGTGGAGGTGATGATAGCAATGATGATGATGATGACAAAGACGTTAATGAGAGTTTCGAGACGTGTGAAGCTTCGAAAGGCAATGACCCGTGTCTCTCTCGTGGGAGTCGTCAGGTGCAGGCGCCGACACACACACACACACACACACACACACACATAAGAACATAATAACATAGGGAGACTGCAAGAAGCCTAATGGCCTACACAGTTCAGTTCTAGATTCCCTACCCACTACCACCTGTCATCCTCGTCCATGTAGCTATCCAGTCTACTCTTAAAACAAGCTATCGTCCCTGCACTCACTATGTGATTGCTGAGTCTATTCCTTTCCCCCACCACACTATTACTAAACCAATGCTTGCCCATTTCCCTCCTAAACCTATACTTTTCTAATTTAAATCCATTACTGCGTGTTCTATCCTGCTGGCTAATTCTCAGTACTTTACTTATATCGCCTTTGTTGTAACCCTTGACCCATTTGAATACTTCTATCAAATCTCCCCGCACTCTTCGTCTTTCTAGTGAATGTAAGTTGAGATGTTTCAGCCTATCTGAATCATCTTGGTCATCCTCCTCTGAACTGATTCCAGCAAGTTGATGTCCATTCTGTAGTGTGGGCACCAAAACTGGACAGCATAATCTAAATGTGGTCTAACTAACGCTAAATAGAGTCTGAGGATGACCTCTGCACTTTTGTTGGTTACCGTCCTGTTAATAAAGCCTAATACCCTGTTAGCCCTATTCCTCGCACTAATACATTGCTTCCTTAGTTTTAGGTCAGAGTTAACTAACACTCCCAAATCCCTTTCACACTCTGCCCTGACTATTGCTGTGGAGTCTAAACTATACCCGTGCAATGGGTTGCGTGTTCCTTCTCTGTGAGTCGTGAATTAAATTATGTCTGTCAATATGGTCCCTAATACTATCTGCTATTATTGACACACACCGTATTAATTAGATCCCTTTCGCTCCGATAATGAGATATGATTCCCTTTTCTCTGTGTGTGTGTGTGTGTGTGTGTGTGTGTGTGTGTGTGTGTGTGTGTGTGTGTGTGTGTGTGTGTGTGTGTGTGTTGGCGTGTCAAGATGCAGTTGACGACGCCGTTGCAGAGTGGCGAAAGTGTTTTGGTTCCCTCGGTTATGCTGCTGTCTTGTCTTTCTACTCTCTCGGAGGCTGTTACTTCCCAGCCCGTCACCTTCAGGCCCCACGACAAACAGTTTTCCCTTGCCCGCTTCACAGCTTGGGAACTCGTGTCAATCCCCGCCAAATGACTTTAACGAATCAAGCCTCATAGTGACGCCTTCTAGTTAACGTTGCGTGCTCATCACCGCGGCATCTGTGTCGGGTGACGTGAGGGAGAGAGCGTGCGTGGGCTGCGGCATCTCAGTATTCCGTCCGTCATGGCAAGTTCGGTTCGGAAAGCGAGAGTCGAGAGATATGAGTGTGGCGATGCCAATAAAGTTTATAGTTTTATGGACGGAAGGACAATTGCGGGTTCGCATATGTACATCAACAGGCCAATGTCAGGGGAATGATAATTAGTATTTTAGGTCACGTCAGAGCAAACAAAAAATATAGTCATGAACTGCCATGACGCATATAGCTGCAGCTGAGTCACTCTTCGATTACGGCCTCGCTTGAAGGGAGGCGCAGTGAGTAGCAGGGCCGCCCGAGCAACACCATGAACAGCGGCGGCCCCTGACACGCTATGGGAATTTGTGACCCATAGCGATGGTTCGTGGTAGGAAGGGAAGGCAGGAATACATGGGAAAGGGTTAGGGCGGCGGGCTGAAAGGGTTCGTGGGAGGAAGGCAAGAAAGCTAACGGTCCATACAGACAAGACTACAATGGCAGTATAATTACGGGAAAGTTCAAGTTATTTCCAGCGGGAGGCCGAGGGGTGCGGGAGGGATGGGGTGAGGCAACACCCCAGGAGGTGGCGACCTAGCGAGGCCGGCCGAGGTTCTCTTCCCCAATTATCTGGCATTCCTGTGGCGGCGCGCGGCCAAGACAATATAAAGAAAAGTGGACAGTGGCGAGTCGTCGGCCCCTCACAGCATCCCGCAGGGAGGGACGCTGCGGGAGATCAAGTATATCGCAGCAGGAGTAATCGTGAGCCTGACAGTCTGACGTGGCAGAGCGCTGCGCTGGATAGGTCGCTGCTCCTGCCACTGAAACACCCCATCACCTCCTCACGGTCACCACCGCGCTGCGAGGCTCAGACTCCCGCGGGTAATGTGTCGACTGTGAAACGGAGGCAGTAAAAACACGCAACTTCTGCCGCGACTCACGGACGCGAGAACTGGCACCCCCCTGTAACGGCGAGGAACTGGGCTGCCGGCCTAGAGCTGCTAGATAATATCGCTCCCAATTTTATCAACAGAGTTTGCCCATTACCGACTTATGCCATTTGTTACTCAAGTGTTGCTCGGCATGGTTCATGAGGCACAAAGGCGACCCTCAGGACAAGGCTTGACCATGAAGACCAAGCAGTCTAACATTCAAGCCTCCGCGTTCCGGAACAAACTTGTCTTCCCTGACTTGCGCCATCCCTCTGCTCTGTTTTCCTCCATTCTCACCGTCTTAAAATTGTTACAAAATGTGAACCTCGGGTCTATAGTCTCGAACATTATGACACTCTTAAGCTTAAGCAATGGAATGAATTAAAGACAGACAGCCATAGAAAAACAAACAGATAGAAGAAAGAGACAGACAGACGGACAGGCATCCGGAGACACATAAACAAAGACAGCCACAAAGCTAAACAGATACACAGATACACAGATACACAGATACACAGACCAGCAGGCAAAAAACATTACAGTAAAAAGGAGATGAAGATATGAAGCGAGTGACAGGCAGCAAATGAGGGCACAACAACAGGGGCAGAGTACGCGACAAGGGAGTGACAGCCGGAGTGAAAGGGGGAGCAGCTGAGGTTGACAGGGGTTGTGGAGGTCGAGGGGTGAGTCAGTAAGGCTACGGCGGAGGGAGGGGAGGAAAGAAGGGGGAGGAAAGAAAGGGAAGGGAGGAAGTGGGGGGAGAGGGAGGCACCAATAAAGTTACAATATTAGTGAACAAAAAAGGTGGACTATTAACCTCAAATACGAGAGAGAGAGAGAGAGAGAAAATTAATAACGCCAATAAGCGCCTCGTCACGCCATCCTAATCATAGCCGTGAGAGGAGCTGGGTTGCCTCACGCCTACCCCACCCCCCTCTTCCTTCATCTCCCCTCACAGCATCCCTTTCCTCCTCCTCCTCTCCCCTTATCTCTTCTGACAACATCCCGTTCCTCCTCCTCCTCCTCCTCCTCCTCCTCCTCCTCCTCCTCCTCCAACTCCTCCTCCTCCTCTTCCTCCTCCTCCTCCTCCTCCTTAGTCCCGCATGGCAGCCTCCCCTTTGACCCCCTCCCCCCCCCCGTCCTCATTAGCTCACCCCGTTCACTACCATCTGTAACCCTAAAATTACTTCGTTGTTGTTGTTGTTGTTGTTGTTTCTCCTATTATTATTACATTATGCATCAAGGTTCACATGTCATCTCTCTCTCTCTCTCTCTCATTATAATAACAGCAATTATTTGATTAACGCCACTACAAGACCGGCACTCAACGCCATTATCACCACCACTACCACAACCACCACTACCACTACCATCACCACCACTACCACCACCACCACCACCATTGCCACCATCTGTCTGTTGCCGAGGGCGCTAACGGGTGCGATAAAAACAAAAATACGAAGAGAGAGAGAGAGAGAGAGAGAGAGAGAGAGAGAGAGAGAGAGAGAGAGAGAGAGAGAGAATAAAAAAATGAGGGGAGAGAAGGAGGGAAAGCTAATGAGAACGACCCAGTAAAAATAATAATGGGAAGAAGAAAGAATCCATTAATAAAAAAATAATGCGAAGAAGCAGGAGTATAAAAAAAAGGGTTCCTGGCTCATATAATGTCTTGTTTCACCACCGCCTTCAAACAACAACAACAACAACAACAACAAAGATCTATCCCCCCAAAAAAATATCAACCCTTCCTTCCTGTCATCAACTGAAACAATGGTACTTATTATCGATGTTATCTGCATCGAAAACACCGACGGGACAAACTATTATCATCATTATCACTATCATTACCATTATCAGTATCATCACTAAAGCTGAAAATCTCAACCCACAAAAGGGAACCCGTAGATAGGGACGTTAGCTGAAGAATGCCACACGGACCGTCTCAGATTAAGGCAGTCACGAGCGAACAGGTGACGAGGCTTATCAACATTGAGGCGAGGCTGAGAAAGGTTGAGGTGAAGGGCTCCATTTGGTGTGACAAGGGAAGCGAAGGGAAGGGAGGGGAAGGTAAGGGAAGGGAAGAAAAGCTAAGGGAAGAGAAGAGAAGAGAAGAGAAGAGAAGAGAAGAGAAGAGAAGAGAAGAGAAGAGAAGAAAAGAGAAGAGGAAGAGAAGAGAAGAGAAGAGAGGAGAACAGAAGAGAAGGGAAGGGAAGGGAAGGGAAGGGAAGGGAAGGGAAAAGAAGGGAAGGGAAGGGAATGGAAGGGAAGGGATGGGGACGGGAACTGAGTTTAGATTAGGGAAAGGAAGAGATAGGAAAGGAAAGTAAGAAACTGGTTCAGGGAATGGACAAGTGACGACATATATATATGGGTGAAAGGGAAAGGAAGGGAAGGGAAGGGAATAGAGGGAAAGGAAGGGACGAAAAGGGAGGGGACGAGAAGAGAAGGGAGGAGAAGGGAAGGCAAGGCAAAGGAAAGGAAGGGAGGGGAAAGGAACGGAACGGAAGACAAGGGAAGGGAAATAATGTGAAGAGGAAAGGTAACTGAATTTAGATAAGAGAAAAGAAGAAACTGGTTAAGGGGAAGGAAGGGGAAATGATAAATAAAGCTATATACGGATGAACGAACATGGCAAACGAAGAAGAACATAAGGAGTGAATTAGCGAAAGTAACGATGAACAGAATGGCAACAAGAGAAGAGAGGAACCAGTATGGATGAATGAACAAGCTAGACAAAAATAAAAGAACATCAAACGTAGAAAGTGGAATGAGAGGAGCCAAACAAATGCAGTGGTACTTATCGACTTTCACGCTGTCAGAAGCAAAGCATCTCAACGCCACACCCTGAATATTAAGTAGCGCTGGAGTACTGGTATGTGTGTGTGTGGGTGGGGGGGGGGGTAGATGGATGAAGTACGGGTGTGGGGAGAGGGAGTAGGAATGGTAAGGGTGCAGTGGTGGGTGGGTCGGCGAGGCAATGGAAGGGTGACTGTGAGGGGCGCGATGGGTGGTGGGGAAAGGCTCCGGGGTGACTGTGATGTTACATAAAACAAAAGGGAGCAATTGAGAGAATGAAAAAAAGATTAACTGGTTCGTTTACTTTCCATTATAAGAACTATTACTACTACTACTACTACTACTACTACTACTACTACTACTACAGCTGCTACTACTACTACTACTACTACTACTACTACTACGAATACTACTACAAATATTATTCCTCCTCCTCCTCCTCCTCCTCCTACTCCTACTACTACTACTGTTTCTTCATCTATTGCGACTATTGACATTAAAATAAACTTGCGGAAAACAATGGAAGCAGAAAAACAACAACAATAAAACGATGGTCACGATGCTGACATTCACTCTATTTCTTAGTGGGAAAAAAAAATATATATATATATATATATATATATATATATATATATATATATATATATATATATATATATATATATATATATATATATATATAATAAAAATACGAAAAGGAAACAGGAAAAAATTGCAACGAATAAAGCAGGTCAATAAGCAGCAGGTGGGAAAATGTGATAAATGAGGAGGAGGAGGAGGAGGAGGAGGAGGAGGAGGAGGAGGAGGAGGAGGAGGAGGAGGAAACCCGTCTGACCCTTCCTTCGAAACTAGATACACTCCACCACCATTCATCCTCTCCTCCCCCTTCGTCTTCCCCGCCTCCTCTTCCCCCCCCCCCCTCCCCCGTTAGACTCGCTGCTCCCAGACTATATATACTTTCATTGTTCTCGTCTGGAGGGGAAATTATGAATATGATTATAATACTTCTCTCTCTCTCTCTCTCTC
>NC_066529.1:18353935-18408935 GCF_024679095.1 Eriocheir sinensis | reverse complement strand
CGAGTGTGTGTGTGTCTGTGTGTGTGTGTGTGTGTGTGTGTGTGTGTGTGTGTAATTCACCACGGCCTGATCACGAGTTGGACTCGCTTTCGCCAGTAGGTACCCTCACGACGTGAGCAAGTGCTCATTATTGTCGATCTCTGGGTACTGCCAGGACCTCTCACACCACATACCCTATCCCCCTAGCCCAAGGGGGGACAGTAACCACTCCTAGTCAACGGAAAGAATCCGGCCTGAGCGAGGCTCGAACCGCCGCCTATCTGACGCTCTAACCGATTCAGCTACCGGAGCGGTGTGTGTGTGTGTGTGTGTGTGTGTGTGTGTGTGTGTGTGTGTGTGTGTGTGTGTGTGTGTACAGGTAAATCTGGTACAGATGTGGCTAAAAACTAATTGAATATAATCTACAAGAACACAAGTCACCTTAAAAATCATCTATCTCTATACACAAGTCATAGCCCCCCTCGCCCCTCCCCGCGCCCCTTCCACCCACTCTCCTCCTCCTTATGACCGAACACAATCGTGAGCATATATATCAAACATGTCGTAACGCGTCTGAGGTGAGCTTTTTGCCGCGTCACGCCCGAAACATTACGTAAGGCCATGACAAGCCCAACGACCTCTGTTTACTGTTGGGCGGAGCGCCGAACCGGACCTTACTGGCTGCCGCGATCAAAACAATGCAAACTACACACACACACACACACACACACACACACACACACACACACACACACACACACACACACACACACGAACTCTTGAGCAAACAGTCCACATAACAATGCTGAGAGGGGGACAAAAAAAAAAAAAAAAACCAACTCCCTTCGTCTCTTGAAACAAAATAAACAAATAAACTAAACTTAAGGAAACTATAACCTTCCCTTCCCCTCTTTCCCTTCCCTTCTCCCTGCCTCTACCCCTCTTCTCCCTCTCCTCTTTCCCTTTTTCCTCGACCATACCATAGCTCTCTGCCATTTCTTTCCCTCCCCTTCCCTCCCCTCTCGTCCTCTCCCACACAGCAGCAGCAGCGTGACACAGAACACAGCGCCAAGGTCGGGGAAGGGAAGGAGCAGACACAGCAGTATTATCAAATGGAAAGTAAGGTCACACTTCACACCCCTTCCAACGGTCTCCCCCTCACCCCTTCCTTCCTCCCATTACCAAGCTCCTCCCTGCCCTCACCCTCCTTCACCCCAACACCTTTATTACCTTGCCCCCCTCCCTCCCTCCCTCCCCTCTACCGCCATTACCCTCCCAGCCCCCCTTCTCATTTTCCTCTATTCTGCCCCTCTCCCTGTCTTTCACGCTTCTTTCCCCCTTCTTACACCTTTCTCCCTTATTTCAGGTAACTCCGAGGGCGCCCATTTTACTGTCTTCTCTTTTTTTCCTTTTTTTTCTTGGTCTTTCTTACTTGGCATTTTTTTATTATTCCTTTTCATTAATGCATTTATTCTCCTGTTGGTATGTCTGTCCACTTATCTATCTGTTTGTCTATCTGTCTGTCTTTCTGTCTGTCTGTGCATTTTTCTATCTGTCTGTCTGTTTGTTTGTCTCTATGTTTGTCTTTTTTGTATTTCTTTGTCTCTCTGTCTGTCTGTCTGCCTGTCTGTCTGTCTGTCTGTCTGTCTGTCTGTCTGTCTGTCTGATTCTTTGTTTCTCTGTTGTCTGTCTGTCTCTGTCTATCTCTGTTGTCTGTTTGTCTTGTCTTTCTCTGTCTATGCAAGTTCGTCTCTCTTCTATCCGTCTTTATGCCTTATATGTCTGTTTGTCTGTCTGTCACTGAAACCCCCCTTTCTCTCTCTCTCTCTCTCTCTCTCTCTCTCTCTCTCTCTCTCTCTCTCTCTCTCTCTCTCTCTCTCTCTCTCTCTCTCTCTCTCTCTCTCTCTCTCTCTCTCTCTCTCTCTCTCTCTCTCTCTAATGGCTGGCCACAATAATTGCCCTTTTTGTTGAGCGGGAGACTGATAGGCGCGCGTGTGTAACATATGGCCGTGTGTTGCGCCGCCGAGAGTGACCTCCTTTCCGAAGCCTTGATTACGTTCAGTCTTCAGCCAGTATTCCTAAACATCACGGCACCTCATTCCATTCACTCCTCGGCTCACGCTCTTTTCACACCCCTTTCCATCTTTCACATGCCCTTTCTTTCCTCCAGCGTCATTCCCAGGGATCTAGACTATTTAGTTCTCTGTGTTATCTTCCCTTCTATTGCATATATAAAGCCCTTTTCACACTCTATCATCTTTCACATGCACTTTCTTTCCTCCAGCGTCATTCTCAGGGATCCAGACTATTTAGTTCTCTATATTTTCTTCCCTTCTATTGCATATTTCGGCCTCCTCTTTGGATTCTTTCTGGGAGCAGCGAGTAGCGGGCTTTTTTTTATTATTGTTTCCTTTTTGTGTGCCCTTGAGCTGTCTCCTTTGTTGTAAAAAAAAAAAATAGTAATATTGTCTACTATCATCCTCAGCCTCCCTATTCACTACAAGTACTTAGACTTTTTTTTATCACTCCGTATTCTTAAACGTATATCAACACCTCGGTTCACCTGTTTGAAAAGCCTCTCGTAGAAGCTGCTGGGGTTTTCATGGACTGTTTTGTGATTCTAGTGATAGTTTTCCACGAACGGTATAAAATCACCCATGAAAACCCGGGTAATCTTCTCTGTGGCCCGATACCCTACGCCCCTGTCCACCCAGCAGTGAATGGGTACCAGGTAACTCCTTCCCCCTCCTGTCTCTCTCCGGCATATGACCACAGATGTTGCGCCGACTAAACGAAACTTTCCAACTTTTTCTCTGTGGCCTTGGAAAATAATCAGCATGGAAGCCCGATACCTTTTAGGAATATGTATCTTCGTGTCGTAGGCTTTAATATCTGCAAAAGTCGATGCTAGAGCTGGTACAAGAAAGGAGGAAACGCTTGGTCGTGGTCTGGGGTTTGGAGTAGGTTAGGATAGGTTCGCTTCGGTTCGGCTCGATTAGTCCCAAATGAAAACCCAAGGCAAAGGATGCAAAGAGGGATGTTAGGGGTTCGGTTCGGTTACTCCCAAATGAAAACCCAAAGGAAAGGATGCAAAAAGAGATGGTAGGGGTTCGGTTCGGATCGGTTCGGTTCAGTTCGATTCGGTTCGGTTACTCCCAAATGAAAACCCAAAGCAAAGGATGTAAAGAGGGATGTTAGGGGTTCGGTTCGGTTCGGTTCGGTTCGGTCCCTCACAAATGAAAACCAAGGCCTATATCAAACATTTTATCTATTGCTGCATCTATATTTTGGCACTGACCTATTTGTCGGGCACATTAGCTAGTACAGAGGGGGGGGAGGGGGAGGAGAACAGCTTGGTGGATAATTTACTTTCCTTTTCTTCTTATTACTTCGATGACTCACGAGCGGATGTGACACTGATTGCAAATGTCGAAAATTGCAGGACTGTCACCCGCGCTCCTTTTTATATATATATTTCATTAATTAGAAGTGTTGTCATTGTAAGAGTCGGAATGATGATGATGAATTTTATCGTTGTAATTGTTGTTGTTGTTGTTGTTGTTGTTGTTGATGGTGGTGGTAGTAGAGGTAGAGTTAATCCTTGTAGGTAGTGGTAGTGACGTTTGTGTCGGAAAGGGTGATGGTGGTTGCTTTTAGGAATGAGAATAGGCCGATAGTAGTAGCAGTTTTAGTAGTGGTAGTAGTAGTAGTAGTAGTAGTAGTAGTAGTAGTAGTAGTGGTAGTAGTAGTAGCAGTAGTAGTAGTAGTAGTAGCAGTGGTGGTGGTGGTAATGGTAGCAGTAGTAATAGTAGTAGTAGTAGTTGCAGTAGTAGTAGTAGTAGTAGTTAGTAGTAGTAGTAGTAGTAGTAGTAGTAGCTGTAACTGTTGCCACTAATTAATTAAAGGCGATGGCAGTGAAAGTGATGACAGTGAGGCTTGTGGTTACGGTGCCTGACACGTGTTTATTATTTTCATTTTAAAGAACAACAATTTCAGATAATACTAACAAAAAAAAAATGAGCATAAATCCTTGGACTGAAGGCAGGTGTTAAAACCATCATTGACCTTAATAACCTTTTTCCTGCTGCTGTACAAAATTATTTAAGCTTCGTCTTCTTATTATAATGAATGACATAAAAGATTTCCATTCCAACCTTCAGGCTAGATTAGAGAGAGAGAGAGAGAAATAAAAAAAAACGAGAAAATAAACATATCAGAAAGAAACAACGGGAAAGGTGAAATTAACATGTAAATGAAAAACAAAAAGTATGAAAAGCATGTGGCCAGACTCTCTACACGGCTACAGGGAAAGGTGACCCGAGGCAACGACAACCCTGGAATTACTGAGGCTGGAAACAGAGGGAAAGACGCGCCCCCCATCCTTTCCCCCTCCCCCCTTCCCCACCTGACTCTCCCTATCGACACTTCCCCGTACAGCTCGCACCATCCCCTGAGGCTCCCCCTGAGGACTTCCTGGCCGAGATCCCCGTGGTGCAGGTGGCTTAGTGAGTTGTAAATTGTCTTTGATACTGTAGGAGAGGTTATAAGTTTTTACTGGTGTCATTTTATAGTTTCGATATTTATGGACTTAATAGTTTGTTGTTTGTTATTTTAGTTTTGGTTTTTCATTTTGTTAGTTGAGGTTTTTGTAGTTTTGTTAGTCGAAGTTTTGAAAGTGCAGTGGGTCGAAGTCGAAGTTTTTGAAGTTTTGTTATTTCAAGTTCCAAAGCTTTGTTACTCGCAGTGTTAAACTATTGTTACTCGAAGTCTTCTTATAGTTTTTGTTACTCGAAGTGTTAAAGTTTTCTTGCTCGAAGTGCTAAAGTTTTGGTACTCGGTCTTATTGAAGTTTTGTTAGTCGAAGTGCTAAAGTTTTGTTACTCGAATTCTTACTGAAGTTTTGTTGCTCGGAGACATGTTAATTAAAGTTTTGCTACTCGAGGTTTCAATTTTGTTTCTCGAGGATGTTGAACTTTTGTAATCAGGGTTTTGAGGTCCCTCGTTATCAAGGGTTTCTGAGAGACGATTCCCTGCGAAGTTTTCCAGCTCAAGGATTGCCAGTCAGGTTTTGATGTATTTTTTTCTTCCCCGGAGGCTTCAGTATCATGACCGTGGGAGAAGGGTGAACAGGGCAACGAGACACACACACACACACACACACACACACACACACACACACACACACACACACACACACACACACACCTTGACTACTTCATGCTTAATTAGGGAGCCGCCCACTAATTCACATCATGATACGCACACACATCCTTGGTAATAATAACCCCCCCCCCACACACAGGGAGAGACAGGATAAATGGATGGATGGAGAGATAAATAGATAGATAGAGAGAGAGAGAGAGAGAAAGGGAGGGAGGGAGGGAGGGAGGGAGGGAAGGTGAGGCAACAACAGGTAGCACTAAAAACAAACCTGAAGGTCGACTTAGTGAGTGACGACACCTGTGTTCACGCCACACCTGCAGCTAATTAATGAACGGAAACTCTCTCTCTCTCTCTCTCTCTCTCTCTCTCTCTCTCTCTCTCTCTCTCTCTCTCTCTCTCTCTCTCTCTCTCTCTCTCTCTCTCTCTCTCTCCCCACCCCGTTTCCCACGCGTAAGATACGTAAACAAAAAGTGGTGTTGTAGCTTAGAGACTAAAAAAATATGTAATAGGTTGCATCTAAAGTGTGTGTGTGTGTGTGTGTGTGTTTTTTTTCTCTCGTACAACATTATTTCCTTTTACGTCAGATTTTAAGACAGCATCGCCACCAGCTTCCTCACGTCACACAAGCGCAGCGGGAAGTCAGTCAATCGGTCGGCCCTCTCTCAGCCTCTTGTGACACCGTGACTTCAACACATCAACACGGCAACACAGACGTCCACTGGCATCCACTCTTGCGCCCACGCCTCAAGACCTTAATAGTACGCACACCTTCTCGTCCTACTCCCGCCACGCCCTCAGAGTCACCGCTATCTACTCCCCCTCGTCTTAGCAGGCATCCTCGTATTATCTTTTTTTTTTATTCTTTAATGTGTTCTCCTCTTTTTTTTTGTCATGGATTTAAAAGAATGTTGTCGTACGCAGTGTTGCTTTGTTCTGAGCATGGTTGTTTGTTTATTACTAAAGAACAGAGGTTATTTTATATATATTAGTACTCTCTCTCTCTCTCTCTCTCTCTCTCTCTCTCTCTCTCTCTCTCTCTCTCTCTCTCTCTCTCTCTCTCTCTCTCTCTCTCTCTCTCTCTCTCTCTCTCTCTCTCGTCTCTGTGGGTGATTTGGGGCCTAATAACGATAAAGACAAGCACAGAATCATTCTCTAACTTTTTCTCCATTATCATTCCTTCCATCTCTTTTGTTTCCTTTTTTCTCTCTGATCTCTTCATCCTCTGCAGTCTCGCAACACACACACACACACACACACACACACACACACACACACACACACACGCACACACACACACGCAGCCTCCCTGAAACCACAGTGCATCTCGCCGTCACATTAGCGCACACCACACGCTCATATTATCGTAGACCACCACACCACATCACCCACCCGAAGACCTACAACCTAACCACACACACACACACACACACACACACACACACACACACACACACACACACACAGGTGACCCCCGTTTTCCCCTCCCCCCCCTCCAGCATTACCCCAAAACCCTCCTCCCAATAGACAGACAGACAGACGCACAAACACCTTCTCCCTTCCTACTTCAAGACCCTTTAACAACCTCGCTGAAGGACCTGAAGTGCGTGTGTGTGTGGGGGGGGGGGGGGAGGGGGGGGGGTGTATGTGTGCGTCCTCCGCTCAAAAATAACAAACCTACGATGATTTTCCTCTTCAGTGTTGTTCTTTCTCTTACTTAGTCCTCGGCTGTGTTGTTTACTTTGTCATCTTGAAGAGGTGGTGGTAGAAAGGACGATGATGATGATGATGAGGAGGAGGAGAGAAGGAAGCTGTGCAGGAGGATGAGTTGGGTGGGGGAGGAGTAACGGAGAAAGAGCTGCTATGGAGAAGGATGAGTAAGGTGGAGGAGGGTGAGGTAGAGAAGGAAGAAAGGTGAGGAAGGAGGGAGGAGCGTGTGGGAAAGAAGAAAGGAATGGGTCAACGTTGGGGAAGATGAAACAAAAATGAAGAAGAGTGATGAAGATAGCAGGGCTGGCAATGATTAAATCAAATTGATTTGATCAAATGATTAAATCATTGATTTTTTTACTAAAAAATCATGATTTATTTTTATTTTTAATTTTTTTTTGAGTAAAAGTATTCCATAAGTTAAATGATGTGCTCCAAAGATGGCAAAGTAAAACAACCTATTCATATGCTATGATTCATTTGTTCTCTTCAAGGTATATACAAAAAAAAAATATTATATTCTCTTGCTCTAATGTTGCCAACTTGCCATATGTTTTTTACTAGGTAAAAAATCAGCCTCCTTTAGTCTTTACTAACTTGGCAGGCAATGTATCATAATAATAACCAAGGTTACCAACCAAGCAGTAACAGAATAAAAGTAAATATTCTTCTGTTTGGTAATAAAATAATATGCTGTCACGAAAATGACAACTTCAGGCAACTCTATCTGTCCTAAACCTCTGGTCCTGTACCAACTACAAACAAGTATTGAACAAGTATGTATCTGGATCCTTGACTGTGCCTTGACTTACAGGCCCTAAACTTAAAGTAATCTATGGAGACTTTCAAATCACTCAGCAGGATATATATATATATATATATATATATATATATATATATATATATATATATATATATATGTCTATATATATATATATATATATATATATATATATATAATAATAAAATAAATCAATAATTTTTAAATAAAAAAAATCGCCAACCATGGATGATAGGAAGAGAGAAAGGGGGCATGGTACAGAGGAATTAAAGAGAAAGGTGACAATGAAAAAGAGGGAGTGGAAGGAAGAGTGAATAATGGGAATGAAGACGTAAGATAAATATGGTATCGAGGAAATGATCGCAAGGGAGAGAGACATAGGGAGGAGAAACGTGTGAAGAAGAGATAAAGAAATGAAAATCAGAGGTGTAAGAGAGAAGAGAGAAAATGATAGAATGAACTATAAAGAAGAATATAATGAATGAAAAGAAACAAAAAAGAAAATTGCTGAGTTGTAGTAAAAAAAATATGAACAAAGGAAGAATTATGAGTAAAAAAAACGAAAGAAAAAAGACTAATGAATGGGAAGAAAGAAGGACAGACTGTAAACAAGTGGAAGAGAAACATTGGAAGACGAGTTAGAAGTAAAAGAAAATCTAGGAATCCTAAAAACAAAAATCGAGAGAAGAATCACAGGGGAAAGGAAAGTAAGTCTCGGGAAACTGTGGGAAAAAAACAACAGATGATTAAAGGGAAGGAACCAGAGAACAAAGACAAAGATAGAGAGAGAGAGAGAGGGACGCAGAGCTAGAGGAGTGAAAAAAAAGCATAAAAATAAAAATAAAAAGCAGAAAAACAGGGAGAAAAAGAAAGGTAGAGGGTTGAAAGCATGATGGCAAAGAAAGAAGCAGAAAACAACACGGAGAAAAAGACAGGTAAAGGGTTAAAAGCATGATGGCAAAGAAAGAAGCAGAAAACAACACGGAGAAAAAGACAGGTAAAGGGTTAAAAGCATGATGGCATAGAAAGAAGCAGACAAACTAGGAAAAAATACAGCTAATGGGGTAAAAACATAACGACGAAAAGAAAGAACCAGAAAAACAAAGAGAAAAAAGATAGAGAGGAACGCCGCAGGGCTGAAGAAGGAAAAAAAAATGCCTGAATGGAAAACGGAAAAAATGATAAATATGAAGAGAGAGAGAGAGAGAGAGAGAGAGAGAGAGAGAGAGAGAGAGAGAGAGAGAGAGAGAGAGAGAGAGAGAGAGAGAGAGAGAGAGAGAGAGAGAGAGAGAGAGAGAGAGAGAGAGAGAGAGAGAGAGAGAGAGAGAGAGAGAGAGAGAGAGAGAGAGAGAGAGAGAGAGAGAGAGAGAGAGAGAGAGAGAGAGAGAGAGAGAGAGAGAGAGAGAGAGAGAGAGAGAGAGAGAGATGCAATTAAAAAGAAAATGTTAAGAGCCATATTGTCTTCTCCTCGTCAGTAGAAGTGTATACATAACGCAACCGCTAATATGTACTGTGTCTGCTTCCTGCTTGAGACTCTATGCAAACGAAATGGGCGGCAATTCGGTGAGTAAAAGTGCAGATAATTGTGTGTGTGTGTGTGTGTGTGTGTGTGTGTGTGTGTGTGTGTGTGTGTGGTGGTTTGAGAGAGAGAGAGAGAGAGAGAGAAATGAAGGGTTGGAGAGAAAGCTGGGGTTCGTAGTACCTGGTAGAGAGAGGGGCGACAGGTGTACAATAAATCCTCCCTTCTCTCTCTCTCTCTCTCTCTCTCTCTCTCTCTCTCTCTCTCTCTCTCTCTCTCTCTCTCTCTCTCTCTCTCTCTCTCTCTCTCTCTCTCTCTCTCAAACACATTCATTTGCCCATCCATCCATTCTTTTATGCTTGTTTAATTTTCGTTTTCTTTCTTAATTTTTCACTTTCTTTTTCACCCATGCATGCGTTCATTCATTCATTCACTTTCTCCCTTTCTTCCTTTCATTTTTCTGTCTTTCTTCCTTCCTGTTTTCTTTCTTTCCATCTTTCATTCACTATTTCACTCCTTCATTCACTCACTCACTTATTCATCCATTCGTCTGTCCATGAGGTGCACGCATTCACCATTTCACTTCACATCATTGTATGGCCAAGTAACACAATGTGACTACTTTGTGTCTCGCTCTTCATTACGACAACTTCTCCCTCCATACTCATCCAACTTTCCCTTTCAGTATGAGCCATTGTTGTCATTATATCCAGCGCTCCTCTGGTCTCCGGGTTTGATGGCAAGGTTCTGTTGTTCTGGGGGAGCTGGTCGACGTGTGTGAGTCATGAGATTAGAGTGATTCGCTTGTAATGACTCGCGCTGCGCCTTATCTACGTACGGTGCTGCCTCTGATTAGGTGGGTCTGCCCGGCACCAATTCGTACGCACCCTTACGATTAGTGTTATTTATATTAGGTAAGAAAGGTACTCTGGGACATTAACTTGAGGCATAAAAATAAACGCTGCTCTCAGAATACTTAGAATGTTTTTCAATCTATGCACCGACAACTCTCCTTTTGCATTCCACGGATAATTTTCTCCTAAGTAGTTTTTCTTTTCTTCACAAGAGTCTTCACCTGCAGGGATGCGGATACGAACTGGGGAACATACCCTGACCTTGGCCCTGAGTGAGACCAGAGGCGAGGTAGTAAGCATCTGGGACCCCGGACGACCGAGGAGTGAGAAGGACGACCCTGCCCCCTAAACCTCAACACACGACCTTCACATACGACACTTTTTATGAGTTTTCTTACATCACCAAGGGAGGAAGGAGGCTGGACAAGGTGGACAGATTAGAAATAATAGCACCGTCACCCCACCGCTTGAACAGGTTAGGAGAAATACCGAGGCCCTCCTGCTGATATGTAAGGGAAGAAAATCGTCTGAAGTGAAGAAGATCGTCTGATTGGGATTTAATAGCAAGGAGGAAGGAGGAGGCTGGGGAAAGCGGACAATTTGGGAAAGGTAGCGCTGTCATCTCGACGTTTGGGCACAGGTTAAGAAGGACACCACGGCGCTCTCACTGATATCTAAGTAAAGATTCGCAAGTTTTGGGCTTTGATAGTAAGGAGGAAGGAGGTTGGACAAGGCGGACAAGTTAGAAAAGGTAGTACTGTCTTCCCATCGCTTGAAAAGACACCACGGCCTTCCTCTTACTGATATTTATGCACATACTCGTCTGTTTGTGCTTTTATAACTTTGTAAGCACTGCAAGTTGCTCCCCTTTCCTCGCCTCAACCATGTCATCACCCCCCCCAAGCACGTTCAGCGATAATAGCTCCAATACAGCGCCATTTCTTCCATTGCCACACCCCTCGGTTAAAGAAACACTGCCTACACGACACCGTTACTACACACAAGCTCTAGGCCCGGTCCCACCCTCCCTTAGAACATCCTCCTGAGTCACTGATGTATCTGATTGTGTTAACCTTTGTAAACAACACAATTACTACACATAGGCTCTAGGCTTGTGCTTTTGCTAACCTTTGAGAACAACGTCATTACCACATACAAGCTCTAGGCCCGTTCCCGCCCTCCCTTAGAATATCCTCCTAAGGTACTGATGCATCCGATTGTGTTAACCTTTGAGAACAACGCCGTTACTACACACAGGCTTTAGGCTTATGCTTCGTCACACTCCCTCTAGCGCCTGAGTGACCTTTCCCGCAAGCAGTTTCTATATCCTCCCATCTTGAGTTACTAACGTGAACCTTAAAAAATATTCTCACGATTTATCAGACCTAGCTCGCTTGCCTTACCCCTGCATCGTAACCACAGACACACACGCCCCCCAAAATCGCTAGATCACTTTGCAACACAACCACAATTTTTTTTATCGTGACTGAGATGATATAATTTACTAGAAACATGTAGCTATTACCTATTATTTTTGTTTATTTTCCTCTTTGAAACAGGGGACTTTGGCAGCGTGTAAAGGCTTAGTTAATCAAAGCAAGAAGTTATGGTACAATAGGACGAGTTATAAGTCCATTTTGGTTGTAGATTTGGAGAAACATTTCTGAAACACGAAAACAATTATGAGCGATTATATAAAGATTAGTTGGAGTGCCAAATGGATGAGTTTACTTCCATTGAGTCTTTGGTATTTGTTTAAAACTCCTTGTAAATGAAGAGAATATGAAGGCGTGAGTTACAAAGGTGGCTGAGATGCTGTTTACTTAGGCGGGGGTGAGTCTGTCTGGCCGGTGCCCGTGCAGGTGTGCTTCATCCCGGCGACGAGGTGTTCTGAGAGGATGAGGAGGCTCGCTAGACTAGACAAAGACCAGCGGGTGGTCGGTAACTTAGGGAGCTTATTAATTCCGTGCGTGACGTGTTGTGGCCGTGCACCGGGAAGCCGTGTATCGAGGCGGCAAGCCAGGCACGTGAGACCAATATCCGAAACGAGTCAGAGGATAAGATGGGGTGGTATTCTTAGACGCCCCTGCCTCTCACATCAACAATTTCCAAAGGCCAAAACGGAGATCAGTCGGGTTCTAATGAGTGTTTTTGTAGGTTCAAGGCACAGAAGAAGGGTCAAACTACCACCAGGGTTATCAAACTACCCCTGGAAAGGCCCACAACTCCCATGAAAGCCTTGTCAAATATCTGTGCTTGGGCGAGGAAGTGTTTAACAATCCGGCCATAAATACTAATGGGCCGTATTCTCAGACGCTTTCGCCTCTCAAAACAAATAATTCCAAAACTACAAAGGAGATTAGTCGTGTTCTCTGAGTTTTTCACGTTCATGGTGCAGAGGCCTTGTCAAACTATCACTAGGCTGATAAAACTACCCTTGGAAATACTAACACAACCCCTAAATAAGCCCTACCAAAGACCCGAAATGTTTTAGAATATGGGCCTTAGCGTCGGACAAACCACCTATACATCAATAAGTGAGTGAGCAAACCTGGAAACCGACGTCACATTGCGTTCTTTATTACTAACCAGCGGGCGGCAACAGGAGGTGGCTTTGTGCTACATCACCGTACTTTGCTTGGTTCAGCGACGGTGGTCTTGAGTGCTTGAGAGTAAGGACCGAGAGGCGGCGATCATTACCTGCGTGTTTGAGGGCGCCGAGGAGGAGTGGCCGAAGCACAAACCTCACCATATGTCCACGATCGTTACAAGACAGCTGGACGGAACTTAACTTAACGCGTCCGCCGCAATCACGCTTTGTTTGCGGTTTGTTATCAGGAAGAATGCGAAGGACATTAGACTTCCCACCAACAAATTACACCCCGAGTGGGAAACATTATTTTTAAAGTACACGAAACTCTGCTTGCTTTGTGCCTTTCCCCTCGTGTTCGCCAGGAGTATGGCCACGGGAGGAGCTTACAGGATGGGAGCGCTGGTAGGGAGGGGAGTGGTGGGTGGCTTACAGGAAGGGAGAAGTGGGAGGTGGAGGAGGGAGCGGGTGTGATTGTGCAAAGAGCAGCGACAAGGCCTCCGAAGTCAGCGAGTAAAAGTGATCAGTGCTTAGTCCGGAAAAATAGAGCAAAAGTTAGAGCATGATTAAACGTCAGAAAAACACAACAAAAGGTAATGAGGTTATCGCCGATGACCCTCGCGCGACTCTCTCCACGCTCGAGATAAAACAACGTTGACGAAAAAAAAAGACGATTGGAAATATTGTGATTAAGGTTTTTAGATGTTTCTCTTCCATGAATAACCACTAAAATAGGTGAGGGATACATCGATCGATCGATCGATAGAAAGATAGATAAATAGATAGATAGAGAGTGAGAGAATGATATGGTGTTAATGCGGAGTGACCTAATGGAAAGATCCTAAAACGTTTTCTCTAATTATAAGATGGGTAAAAAAAGTGAACTTGTGGCGGCACGCATGAAAATTACTCTCTTATTCCTCAGTCAACTTTCCCGATAATGATGAACACAAAATTATGATTTTATGAACTTTGATATCATGCCTATGTTTCCTTTGAAAAAGAGACTAACATGATTATAAATATGGCTAATATGATTATAAATAGCAGCAACAACTCACGAACACACAAAGAAGCACACACACACACACATACACACACACACACACACACACACACACACACACACACACACACACACACACACAAACATGTTTGAGGGAGCATGCGATTTATCACGTGCGCACAAACACAGTGCAGGGGCACACACACACACACACACACACACACACACCACACACACACACACACACACACACATACACACATAAAACTAAAGAATTTGACAACATTCCCGTCATGGTGGTCCGCTAATTTCCATGTGTGTTGCCAGTGGTGACCCCGATGAGATGGGTGGCGGTGGGGGAAGGTGTGCGGGGTGGGTGTCGGGGGAGGGAGGGTGCGGAGGTTAGGGGGGCGGCATGGTGGTGTTCCTCAGGGTTGGTGTTGCGTGCATGACCACAGCCACGGGGTCACACACACACACACACACACACACACACACACACACACACACACACACACACACACACACACACACACACACACACACACGCACTACTTTTTAGCCTCAAGAGCGTCGCCTGTAACCTATACGTTAACAAAGACAACTTTCTGCACTATATACTTTCTTCACTCAAGCAGGAACACAATGTGCCCGCGTCTGCCGGCCTGACACACATACAACTGATCCAACAACTAACTTAACAAATAACTGTTTTGAAAAGTAAGTCAAGTACACTCGCTTACTGGTGAAAAAAAAAATATATAACGAGTATAAAATAATCGAAGTGAATGTGTTTACTAGCCAAGGCAGGTAAAGGTAAAGTTGGCAGTAAACGCTGTGGTTACGCGCTGCCTCGGCGCTCATCTTCGCACCCCGGCCCTGAAGCCTGTGGTGAGTACCGCGAACCCTCTACCTCGGGACACAGGGTAAGTGTGACATCCGGGTTACCACATTCTACCTTCTCCAGGTTCTCCCAGGTGCTCATTTATCGATCACCTCTAAAGGGAGAGTGAACAGCTCCATAGACTATGCATCAACTTCCAAGGGTTGGAACCGAACCCGAGTCTGCATATTTGTAGCAAGACGTGCTAGCTACTACACCACGGAGGCACGAGGTGAGTAAATAGCTGAACGCGAAAATCGAGTTCAGCGAAACGAGTGACGAAGTTTAACCTTTAACAAAAATGATGGAGGACGGAGGTCAGGGACAAGTGTGTTTGTTTGTTTGTTTGTTTGTTTGTTTGTTTGTGTGTGTGTGTGTGTGTGTGTGTGTGTGTGTGTGTGTGTGTGTGTGTGTGTGTGTGTGTGTGTGTGTGTGTGTGTGTGTGTGTGTGTATGTATGCGCGCGCGCTAAACTGTGCAGTCCGTCAATCCAGTACCCACTCCTAACCTCATTCTTTCTTCCACTTCCTACTCTGCGTGTGGGCAGGGCGGGCAGCGCGGGCGTGGGTATAGGCGCCGTTCTGTCCCGCGGCAGCGACCTTGCCATCCACCCATACCTTGCGTTACCTCACCACAGTAACGATATATAGGTCACCCTTAACCTTGCTTCCTCACCATACGGCAGCGTAAACCCCTTCCTACATCCCCACATGCCGTCACCCGTTCCCACGCCTCCCCTTTACCTCATCCTTACCTATTCCGTCACCCACAAAGACTGACACCCATTGTTTCTCCACCCCTACTTCTACACCACAGTCACCCGTTATCACCACTTGGCATCCCCCTCCTCCTTCCTTCCTTCCTTCCTTCCTTCCCTCAACCACTACTTTCCGTAAACACAGTCCTTTCGTCATATATCAAAGCCTCTTCTTTCTCTACTTCCACTCCGTTTGTTCGCTCACTCCATCATCGTATTATCCTAACATGTCTTTTCGTCATTTATCCTTATTTCTTCTCTCCCTTCGTTATTTTCTCTCACTCCATCAGTCTGTTATCATATTATCCCTCTACCCTCCCCACCCCTGCCCCACACAAACATTTCTTCCATCCCTTTCCCCGCCCGTTCATCACCTCACGTCCAATCTTTCCAGCCTTCCCTCCCTCCCCTCTATATTCCGCCTTCACGCCTTAGCACCTTCCTCCCTTCACTTAAGTCATCATATAAGCGCTGGAGGCAATGGTGGTGGTGGTGGAGGTTGTGGTGGTGAGACGTCCGTGTTACCGTCGTGGTGAATGGTGGTGGTGGTGGTGGGGGTGAATGGTAGTGGTGGTGGTTGTGGTGAATGGTAGTGGTGTTGATGTTGGTGGTGGTGAATGATAATGGTGGTGGTGGGGGTGAATGGTAGTGGTGGTGGTGGTGGTAGGGGTGAATGGTAGTGGTGGTAGTTGTGGTGAATGGTAGTGGTGGTGGTGGTGGTGGGGGTGAATGGCAGTGGTGGTGGTTGTGGTGAATGGTAGTGGTGGTGGTGGTGGTGGGGGTGAATGGCAGTGGTGGTGGTTGTGGTGGGGGTGAATGGCAGTGGTGGTGATGGTGGTGGGAGTGAATGGCAGTGGTGGTGGTGGGGGGGATGAATGGTGGTGGTGTTGGTGGGGGTGGGATTGAATGGCAGTGGTGGTGGGGGGGTGAATGGTGGTGGTGTTGGTGGGGGTGGGATTGAATGGCAGTGGTGGTGGGGGGGTGAATGGCAGTGGTGGTGGTGGTGGTGGTGGTGGGGGTGATGGGCAGTGGTGGTGGTGTTGGTGGTGGTGGGATTGAATGGCAGTGGTGGTGGTGGTGGTGGTGGTGGGATTGAATGGCAGTGGTGGTGGTGGTGGTGGTGGTGGGATTGAATGGCAGTGGTGGTGGTGGTGGTGGTGGTGGGATTGAATGGCAGTGGTGGTGGTGGTGGTGGTGGTGGGATTGAATGGCAGTGGTGGTGGTGGTGGTGGTGGTGGGATTGAATGGCAGTGGTGGTGGTGGTGGTGGGATTGAATGGCAGTGGTGGTGGTGTTGGTGGTGGTGGGATTGAATGGCAGTGGTGGTGGTGGTGGAGGAGGCTAGTGATTGTATAGCAGTGGTTGTGGTGGTGGAGGAGGCTAGTGGTTGTATAGCAGTGGTTGTGGTGGTGGAGGAGGCTAGTGGTTGTATGGCAGTGGTGGTGGTGGTGGTGGTGGTGGGATTGAATGGCAGTGGTGGTGGTGGTGGTGGTGGTGGGATTGAATGGCAGTGGTGGTGGTGGTGGTGGTGGTGGGATTGAATGGCAGTGGTGGTGGTGGTGGTGGTGGGATTGAATGGCAGTGGTGGTGGTGGTGGTGGTGGTGGGATTGAATGGCAGTGGTGGTGGTGTTGGTGGTGGTGGGATTGAATGGCAGTGGTGGTGGTGGTGGTGGTGGTGGGATTGAATGGCAGTGGTGGTGGTGGTGGTGGGATTGAATGGCAGTGGTGGTGGTGTTGGTGGTGGTGGGATTGAATGGCAGTGGTGGTGGTGGTGGTGGGATTGAATGGCAGTGGTGGTGGTGGTGGTGGTGGTGGGATTGAATGGCAGTGGTGGTGGTGGTGGTGGTGGTGGGATTGAATGGCAGTGGTGGTGGTGTTGGTGGTGGTGGGATTGAATGGCAGTGGTGGTGGTGGTGGTGGTGTTGGGATTGAATGGCAGTGGTGGTGGTCGTGGGGGTGAATGGCAGTGGTGGTGGTGGTGGGGGGGGTGGGGGGGGTGAATGGCAGTGGTGGTGGTGTTGGTGGTGGTGGGATTGAATGGCAGTGGTGGTGGTGGGGGTGAATGGCAGTGTTGGTGGTGGTGGTGGTGGTGGGATTGAATGGCAGTGGTGGTGGTGGGGGGGGTGAATGGCAGTGGTGGTGGTGTTGGTGGTGGTGGGCGTGAATGGCAGTGGTGGTGGTGGTGGTGGGATTGAATGGCAGTGGTAGTGGTGGTGGTGGTGGGGGGGGTGAATGGCAGTGGTGGTGGTGGGGGGTGAATGGCAGTGGTGGTGGTGTTGGTGGTGTTGGGATTGAATGGCAGTGGTGGTGATGGTGGTGGGAGTGAATGGCAGTGGTGGTGGTGGTGGTGGTGGGGGTGAATGGCAGTGGTGGTGGTGGTGGTGGGGGTGAATGGCAGTGGTGGTGGTGGGGGGGGGGTGAAAGGCAGTGGTGGTGGTGTTGGTGGTGGTGGGGGGTGGATGGGTGGTGGTGGTGTGTTGGTGGTGGTGGGATTGAATGGCAGTGGTGGTGGTGGTGGGGGGTGAATGGCCGTGGTGGTGGTGGGGGGGGTGAATGGCAGTGGTGGTGGTGTTGGTGGTGGGGGGGGTGAATGGCAGTGGGGGTGGTGTTGGTGGTGGTGGGTTTGAATGGCAGTGGTGGTGGTGGTGGGGGGGGTGAATGGAAGTGGTGGTGGTGGGGGGTGAATGGCAGTGGTGGTGGTGTTGGTGGTGGTGTGATTGAATGGCAGTGGTGGTGGTGGGGGGGGTGAATGGCAGTGGTGGTGGTGTTGGTGGTGGTGGGATTGAATGGCAGTGGTGGTGGTTGTGGTGAATGGTAGTGGTGGTGGTGGTGGTGGGGTGAATGGTGGTGGTGGTGGTGGGGTGGGGTGAATGGTAGTGGTGGTGGTGTTGGTGGGGTGAATGGTGGTGGTGGTGGTGGTGGTGGGGTGAATGGTAGTGGTGGTGGTGGTGGTGGGGGTGAATGGCAGTGGTGGTGGTCGTGGTGAATGGTAGTGGTGGTGGTGGTGGTGGGGGTGAATGGTAGTGGTGGTGGTGGGGCTGAATGGTAGTGGTGGTGGTGGTGGTGGGATTGAATGGCAGTGGTGGTGGGGGGGGGGGTGAATGGGAGTGGTGGTGGTGGTGGTGGGGGTGGGTTGTAATGGCAGTGGTGGTGGTGGGGGGGGTGAATGGCAGTGGTGGTGGTGTTGGTGGTGGTGGGATTGAATGGCAGTGGTGGTGGTTGTGGTGAATGGTAGTGGTGGTGGTGGTGGTGGGGGTGAATGGTGGTGGTGGTGGTGGGGGTGGGGTGAATGGTAGTGGTGGTGGTGGTGGTGGGGGTGAATGGTAGTGGTGGTGGTGGTGGTGGGGGTGAATGGTAGTGGTGGTGGTGGTGGTGGGGGTGAATGGCAGTGGTGGTGGTGGTGGTGGTGAATGGTAGTGGTGGTGGTGGTGGTGGGGGTGAATGGCAGTGGTGGTGGTCGTGGTGAATGGTAGTGGTGGTGATGGTGGTGGGGGTGAATGGTAGTGGTGGTGGTGGTGGTGGGGGTGAATGGTAGTGGTGGTGGTGGGGCTGAATGGTAGTGGTGGTGGTGGTGGTGGTTGTGGTGGGGGTGAATGGTGGTGGTGGTGGTGGGGGTGAATGGTGGTGGTGGTGGGGGTGAATGGTGGTGGTGGTGGTGGGGGTGAATGGTGGTGGTGGTGGTGGTGGTGGGGGTGAATGGCAGTGATGGTGGTGGTGGTGGTGGTGGTGGGGGTGAATGGTGGTGGTGGTGGTGGTGGTGGGGTGGTGGTAGTGGTGGTGGTGGTGGTGGTGGGGGGTGAATGGTGGTGGTGGTGGTGGTGGGTGAATGGTGGTAGTGGTGGTGGTTGTGGTGAATGGTAGTGGTGGTAGTGGTGTTGGTGTTGGTGAATGATAGTGGTGGTGGGGGAGGGTGAATGGTAGTGGTGGTGGCTGTGGTGAATGATAGTGGTGGTGGTGGGGGGGTGAATGGTAGTGGTGGTGGGGGGGTGAATGGTAGTGGTGGTGGGGGGGTGAATGGTAGTGGTGGTGGCTGTGGTGAATGATAGTGGTGGTGGTGGGGGGGTGAATGGTAGTGGTGGTAGTGGTGTTGGTGTTGGTGAATGATAGTGGTGGTGGTGGGGGGGTGAATGGTATTGGTGTTAGTGGTGTTGGTGTTGGTGGCTGTGGTGAATGGTAGTGGTGGTAGTGGTGTTGGTGTTGGTGAATGATAGTGGTGGTGGTGTGGGGTGAATGGTAGTGGTGGTAGTGGTGTTGGTGAATGATAGTGGTGGTGAATGGTAGTGAAAATAGTGAATGGTAGTAGTAGTGGTGGTCAGTGCTCGCTATATGCCCCGCACATTCAGCTGGAACACACACACACACACACACACAAAAAAAAAAAAAAAAAAAAAAAAACGTGTTTGAGGGAGCATGCAATTCATCACGTGCGCACAAACACAGCGCAGGGGCACACACACACACACACACACACACACACACACACACACACACACACACACACACACACAATTGACGCTAATAATATAAAATCATCTCCCGTTTCCTCTTCCCACACACGCTCGCAGCTTAAATGAACAAAGCCACTTCTTGATTTCTTCTGCATCATCTCGTCCTTGTCCTCTTAGCCAGCATCTTTACGCACTACTACTACTACTATTTTTACGACTAAGCTCATAAATCCCTCCTCCACTAGCGTCGCACACGTCGTAGCAACATTCCCACAGCAAATAACAAAAAAGCATCAACAACACACACACATTCCAAAACAGGTGCATCACATACCTTGATTCCTTTCGCATCATCTTGGCGGCGCTGTCGTTTACTCGGCGGGGGGAGTAGCAGTTGAGGGAGGCAGGGAGGGAGAGGGGAGGTTGTAGGCTTTGCTGCGCGTGCGTGGTGCAGCAAGAGGCAGGGGGCTTTGAGGTAGAGTCAGTGTGTCATGACCTTGCTCCGCCCTGCTGCAGCGTGAGGTGCTGGCCGCCGCTCACATGCCAGACTCAGGTGAGGGCGAGAGACGAGGACTTGTTGCACCGGGATAGAATGGAACGCGAGGTGCAGGTGTGTGTCGGGGGGCGGCCAGGTTAATGACACTGCTTCATGCCTTTCATTGGGTGGTGTTCCTCCTGGCCTCTGTTCGTTGTGGTCTTTCGTTATTGCCTTTTTAATAAATAAGTGTTCGCGCTTTTCACTGGCTGGAAGGAAAGGAAGATGAGAAGGTGATGCGGGGGTCCTGCTACTGGTATGTCTACGTGATCCCAGAACACATATATAGACCGTATGGGACTCATAGGAGTATAGGACGTGTGTGTGTGTCTATGTTTATGCAAATTGAACGTCGGTGGGGGAGGGGGCGGGTAGCTACATGTACAAGGGGAGAGTAAGGAGTGAGTGAGGGAGAGTGAGGGGAGAAGGAAGGCAGCAGCGGCAGGAGGCGGCGTCGTTAGTTTCACTTTCTTGAATTTTGCACACTTTCGGTCCCTCAACACCAGCTCCTCGCCGTCCTCCCGCCCAGCATCATGACTGCCGCCCACCGAACACGTCTCAGACAACAACACACACCCGCCGCCTTCCCCGTGTGTGTGTGTGGGGGGGGGGGCAAGGCGGCCAGGGTTAGATGGAGAGGCAAAGGTCCCTCACGCCTGCTTCCCTTTGCCCTCTGTGTTTATACTTTTTCTTCCCTCTCCCTCCCTCCCCTCCCGCCTCCCTCACTCCCTGCCTGCCTGACTGACTGACTGCCTCCCTCCCGCCCCCCGTCCTCTGTTTGTTATCTCCTCTTGACCTAGTTCTACCCCGTTCTCTCTCTCTCTCTCTCTCTCTCTCTCTCTCTCTCTCTCTCTCACACACACACACACACACACACACACACACACACACACACATACGTCTTCCCACTTTCCCTGTCACTGCTACTCCCCGTTATCAGTAGTTCCTGTTTACTCCCCACCAGTATAACGGAACAGCTCTCCCACTCCTTCCCTCCTCTCCCCAGCTCTCCCTCTCTCCCTCTCTTAGCAATTTTCCTCCTCGCTCCTTACTTACAAGTCTGGAGCGTTCCACTTGGACACTACCAAGGTTAACACCCTTCTCTCTCTCTCTCTCTCTCTCTCTCTCTCTCTCTCTCTCTCTCTCTCTCTCTCTCTCTCTCTCTCTCTCTCTCTCTCTCTCTCTCTCTCTCTCTCTCTCTCTCTCTCTCTCTCTCTCTCTCTCTCTCTCTCTCTCTCTCTCTCCCTCATCCAGACTTTCGCTGTCTTGTCAACTTTCCCTTTTGCTAACAAGTCGTCTTCTTTGATTATCGTTCTCCCTTGCGTCACTCTCACTTCACGTCTACTCTGTGTGTGTGTGTGTGTGTGTGCATGTGTGTGTGTGTTTGTGTGTGTTTGTGTTTGTGTGTGTGTTGAAGGTTTGCAATGTTGGTTAGTCCATTGTATTTTCATTCAGTCTCTAAGTGTTGCTTAAAGATGTTTTCTCTCTCTCTCTCTCTCTCTCTCTCTCTCTCTCTCTCTCTCTCTCTCTCTCTCTCTCTCTCTCACGCAGTCAAAAACATTTATAAAAAAAAAAAACTTACAAACAGTCACACACATAAGCGCACAGAAATGCGCGCACACACACACACACACACACACACACACACACACACACGTCCACTCACCAATACTCCTCACGTCCCTGTTTGTGTTTTGGTCACCGCATTCATTAAAAACAGTCGTCGTCCGTAAAACAATCAGGTCGTCGTATGAAATAAACTCTCGAGTGGTCGTCCCATGTTCCTCGAGGCTGGCTGGTCTCACTCAAGTTTGGCGAGGGTAGCTGCGACACCCGACGGAGGGCGGAGTTCAGCTCTCGCATGCAGGCTGAGGCCTCTACAAAAACACTTTCCCTCTCGTATGACAGCCTGCCAAGAGTATATCCAGCGATAGTGCTAAGTTTCTCCACTCACACTTTCTTACTCGTGGCTTCCCTCCACAAACACTCGCTGGTGCTAGTGTGGCGGGGCTCGGGCGCCTCACGCACTCAGGCGCAAACACAACAGTTTAACACACGGGCCACGCGGCGGATCGGCGCGTACCTCTGAGGAGCGGATGGGAGTAGTGAAGGGAGCGGCGGTGCGCGTGGCACTGATGGCGCGAGAGAAGTGTGCCTGGCCGGCCCCTGCACAGCCATGATGAGCCCGGTGCCAGCCCTCGGCCCTGCACCCGCAACTGTCATCTTCCCGAGGACACCGGTCCCCAGAGAAGACCTTGGCCGGGGGAACTTGGACAACCCCCTGGCATCCTCGGCGCCTACCCCCAGAGGCCAGGCTCCCTTTCCGCCCCTGGTCACTCGAGCCCTCACCCCCCCGCTGTCGGCTCCTCCCCGACCTCTGGAGGCCACTGAGTCCCCGTCACCCCTCCCTACCCTCTAGTCCGCCCTCCCCTGCACTGACCCTTTCCCGCTGACCTTCAGAGTTCAGCCATGGCCTAGCCCTCTCCTGCCCCCCTCCCTCCCTCCCTCCTTCTCGAGACCACTTAACATTGACTCACTGGGACTGGTGTTGCTAAAATTAACATTAATTTATATTGCAAAACGAACGAAACTTTCCATCCAGCTGCTGCTTAAGGCCTACTCGCTCCCTCCCCCCCCGCCCTCTACTCACACCGTTTGGTGTCACACTCGCAACCTGACTCCCGAGGACACGGACATGGACTGGCTGCACCTTTCTTCACTGCAGCCAACTTCCTGAGGCTTGTTCCCTTACCCCCCCAGGCAAGACCAGTCAAGGTCATCTGACGACCCGTCTACACCAGCTTCCCTGTGACATTTGGAGAGGGAGCTTAGTGTGTGTGTGTGTGTGTGTGTGTGTGTGTGTGTGTGTGTGTGTAAGGAGGGGCACGGCACTCGTCAAGCGGGTGGTGGGGCGGGGTGGGTGCAGCACAACACTTACTAAACGCCCACGCCCGTGCCCACGCCTCGAATTCGGCAGTGTCGCCGGTTAGGCAGAGGGAAAGTGACGAGAATTATGTGGCTTCGTGTATACTTTAACGAGAGAGAGAGAGAGAGAGAGAGAGAGAGAGAGAGAGAGAGAGAGAGAGAGAGAGAGAGAGAGAGAGAGAGAGAGAGAGAGAGAGAGAGAGAGAGAGAGAGAGAGAGAGAGAGAGAGAGAGAGAGAGAGAGAGAGAGAGAGAGAGAGAGAGAGAGAGAGAGAGAGAGAGAGAGAGAGAGAGAGAGAGAGAGAGAGAGAGAGAGAGAGAGAGAGAGAGAGAGAGAGAGAGAGAGAGGAGAGAGAGAGAGAGAGAGAGAGAGAGAGAGAGAGAGAGAGAGAGAGAGAGAGAGAGAGAGAGAGAGAGAGAGAGAGAGAGAGAGAGAGAGAGAGAGAGAGAGAGACATATAGGTTGCCAGTAGTCTCATTGTGCTGCACGGCTGATTGACCTCAGGCCATGCTGGGTCATGGCGAGCCACTGTGTGTGTGTGTGTGTGTGTGTGTGTGTGTGTGTGTGTGTGTGTGTGTATGCTACTAGTTACAAAAAGGAAATGTTTGCGCAAAATAATCATTGTATCGCTTTTAAATGTGACATCATAATAAGACTTTAACATTTACATTTATGGATTTAGACTTCGCTGGCGACTCTGGTGACAACAAATAGGTAATAAACAAAGCGGCCAAATAGAAAGGTGTAAGTTCAGACCATGGCGATGATTTTCTGTGTTATGCTCAGTGACGTGAAAATATATGTAACAGTGTGTGTGTGTGTGTGTGTGTGTGTGTGTGTGTGTGTGTGTGTGTGTGTGTGTGTGTGTGTGTGTGTGTGTGTGTGTGTGTTTAGTTGTTGGTTCTCATGTCTGTTTTGTGTTGTTTATGCACCGTTGCTTCGTCTTTTATTGTTCTTGTTACCGTTTTTTCGTGATTTTTTTTCTCCTTGTGTGTTGCTGCGCTTTCCATTATCTTTGCTTTGTTCTTTTTGTAGGTATTATTATGTCTGTGTCTCTCCTTCTGCCTGTATGTCCGTCTGCGTGTCTGTGTGCTGTAAGTGCGTGTCTGTGTACATGTATACATTCTCGTATTTTGAAGGTTGGTGTCCAGTGAGGGTAAGAAAATGAAGATACTTGTGATGAGGGACTTTCACCTGGCGAGCGGCGAGGCGGGTCCCAGTGTTCTTTACGGGGCGGCGAGGGTGGTGGTGGGTGGTGGTGGGTGTTGGTGGGTGGTGGTGAGTGGTGGAACCCAGAGGCGCCTCGGGGAAACAAAACGGTAACGAGCAGGACTTTTTGGTAGCTTTGCGGGAAAGACGTTCTCTCTCCCTCTCTCTCAAGCCTTATCATGGGTAACTTGTCTCACTCCTTACCATACCATCCCTTCCCTGTTCTTCCAAGGCTACAGTAGATAGCCTTACAAGATTTACAGTGACAAGGTGTTGGAATTAGTCTCTCAACGGTGAATTAAGCGACGTTCTGTGTATTATAGCTTAGGATTACTATTCACTACTCTGTTGAAATTTCCGAGTAAAAGTTTTTGGTAATATATAGATTTCTTTGTTGTCCTTTCCCCCACATCAGTGAATCAAACACACTGGTGATGTTACCCTTTCTTAGAGAAGAAAAGAAAGGTGTGTATGATATGACAACTTTCTACACTCCAACGCACTCACATAACTCTACGTTCGTTAATCGCCAGGAGTACATAAAATTTAGTAATCCCCTTCACACACTTGTCCGAGAACAGCTGAAACTATACATTTTCTCTGTTTTAGCATCACAGTATAACACTAAGGTGGATGTTTGTGGAGTAAAGCGTAGTGCGAAGAGCTACATGGCGTGTTGCTGGTCAGGAAAGTCTGTCCCGGGGCAGCGACTAGCGAAAGATTCAATAAAGTCCACAAAAAAGTCGAAATAGATAGCAGTACTGAAGGGAAGGTGGGAAGGGGCTACGTACGTGTCCGGTCTTAGCTGAATACGTGTCACAAATATATATATATATATATATATATATATATATATATATATATATATATATATATATATATATATATATATATATATATATATATATATATATATATATATATATAAAACGATAAAACTTATGTGACGGCGGTGACTGGGTAGCCTGTCCCACAAAGGAGGATAGATCATTTGGGAGGAAGAAAAGGAAAAAGGAATGCCTTATAAAGGCAGCAGATTGATGATAAAAGCGATATATCTTCCTTCCAGGGATGTACATGATTTTGTTTTTACTAAGCGAGGAGAGGCGGAAATCACTTCTCAGAAAGCGAAGTTAGGTTTTCTTATACTGATACGATAAGTCAACCTTCTCGGAATATGTCAGGAATGCGGCTTCACCTTCCTCGGTGGTGACGCACGGCGGACGCTTTTCCTGCGGATACGCTAACACTGTGTCAAGGGAGGCGGGCAGGAGGCGGCCCTCTCTGTCTCACCGAACCTTTCTAGCATCGTGTCTTTCCTCGAATTATGACAAGTTGACTGCCGAACTCAGTAACTGCCATGCTTTCCTTGCCAGAGTTACTTGTCTAGGAGGTTTGCTGTGCACCCTTGTGTTTGTTGTCACCTACATCCTCAGAGAAACTGTTGTGCAATGACCTCATTATTTGATCCTACGCACCGGAGAGCTCTAGAATGCACTAGTTTAAATTCTTCTTCCAGTCAATAGACGCACCTAACATCACCAAATGTGGGATACAAACTTGGCGGAGGGACTGTTTTGGGGGGCCATTGAAGGTAACGGGCTAAAGAGTTGCCTGTCCGGATATTTTGTTTTTATTTATTAATGATGCACGAGACATCCTAGAGTTAAATCAAAGTATGTGCTTATTTTGTGTTCATTCATACACACACTGGTAATATTTTTGTGGGGTCTGGTTCACTTATTAGAGTGAAATTTTATTGTGATAAGCAGTCACAAATTCGTGTCACTAGTGAAAATGAAACTAGTAATTTAAGTTTTGCCACCACGAAATATACACAGATAAATAAATATGAAAGCTGACGAAATCACAATATGTGACATAACCTGCTTTGCGCAGTTAAAATATGCTATTTCAGGTATCTGACACCCTCAAAATGGCGGGCCTGCTGCCTGGGGCCCCGGAGCTACAGCCTCAACGTTGCCAGATTGTCGTACTCAGCCGATTATATTTCCCGACTTCCTACCCCAAACTTTCTTCTGGGCTCCAATAACGAAACTAATTTATAGTTATCGTTAAAAGAGTTAGATCCTGATGTTTCTTGGTAATAGTTAGGCGTCAGAAACCGGTAAATACTATCTATCTATCTATCTATCTATCTAGATAGATATAGATATAGATATAGATATGTCTCTGTATGTGGAATCAAGGTCAAAGGTGAAAACAATGGCAGTAAAATCAGATTTTTTTTTAGATTAGAGTAGGATTGCATCAGGGATCAGCTCTAAGGCCGCTGCTCTTCATCACAGGAATGAAGGAGGCTACTACATTGGTAAGAGGGGATGGTCCATGGGAGCTGCTTCATGCCGATAACCAGGTGTTGACAGCGGAATCAAAGGTAGAAGTGATTCATATGTTCAACAGATGGAAGGAGGAGATGGAGCAGAGGGGATTGAAAATAATCATGGAAATGACGAGGTTAATGGTGACTGGAAATAAAGCAAGAAAAAGGATTCAAACGGGAAGGTGGCCCTGTGGATGTTGTGGGAGAGGAAGAGGGACCAAACTTTATATTGTGTACAGAGAGTAATAAGTGGTGTCATCGGCAATACTCAGGGCTTAGAAATTTGCGAAGGGTGCGGGACTTTGTGTGTCCGAGGTGTGTAGGGGAAGAATAGGGTGGTGATGGCGAAGGTGATGGTGAAAATGGCGGGTTGGTGGTGGATGGAGGTATGTTGGAGGAGGTACAACAATTCTGCTATTTGGGAGATGTGTGGCACTTCCCGCGGCACGGTGAGGGTCCCGCAGGACAATGACAAAAGGTGGCAGGACAGACACACCACATGGCCAAGGCTCAGCCCTCCCAAGGCCCCGCAACGCCCCACGCGTGACCCCAAGATTCCAAGGACGTCCGCTAAGCTATTACATGGAAGAAATAAAAAAAAGATCTACCAAACAAACCTTAGAACATGAACTGTTTCATAAATAATTACACAGAAATAGCAACACAAAAAGTTACGTCGAATACTGCGGTGAATATGGAAAGAAGACTGAGATTATAAGATGTGTCGGGAGGCGTGGGCGGGGGCGTGGCGGCGGAAGAAAGAGGAATGGAGGAGATGATGCAAGAAGGAAGTCGGAAGGAAGAAAGAGGAAACGCTGGAAACAGGAAACGATGCGTGATAAACAGCCTGAAAAACACGCACAAAAACCGGAGTTATTAGTCTTGAGTAAGTGACAGATTGAGGGAAAAAGCTGAAATCAAAGGCGGCTGCAGGGGAGGAAGGAAGGAGGAACGTAGGAGAGAGGGGGAGGGATGAAAAACATGACTGGAAGGGCGGAAGGGAGACAGGAAGAAGGGAGGAAAGACAGGAGGGAAGGAAGGTGGGAAAGACAGGAAGCATCCATCCCTACCGGCACACTTAGGTCAGTCAGGACAAGAAGAAAGACGCGGAGAAGTAGCGAGAGACGGAGACAAAAACTGGTACACCCTGACCATGAACCAGGCCGGCGGGGTTTCTGAAGGCAGAGTCCTGGGTCCCGCCTTAGACTCTTCCCATTTCATTACTGCTGTCCGACCGTCACCCCTCAGCCGAGCACCAACTACCCAGGGTCCTGCTACTACTGCTGCTACTACTAATACTACTACGAATCTCCCTCCCGTCCGTCGCCACCTTGCATACTAATCTTCGAGTCTTACCTCATATCGCCTCACCTTCGGCCAGTCATTTTGTGGCGCCACATTCCCGACCTTTCTTCCTCCCTCCCTCCTCCCCGCAATATATTATCATAGTTTCTTCTACTCGATTCGTCTCTCGCTTAAATAATTTCTCCTTCCCCTCCTCCTCCTCTTCCTCCTCCTTCTCTTTTTGCCTATTTTCTGCTTTCCTTATCTTTTATATTTCTTGTTCTTGTTTTTGTTTTTCTTGTTCTTCTTCATGTTCTTCTCCATCTCCTGGTTCTCCTCCTTCTCCTCTTTTTCTCCTATTCGTCCTCGTCCACAACCTCCAGAGCCTCCTCTCCCTGTATGCGGGTGAAGTGTTTTCACCTCAGGGAACTAGACGTCCCTGCCCAGCATAGTCTCAGGTCACCCTTAGACAAGGTGTAATACCAGATCTGTCTCCCGTGCCAGGGTCACGGTGAAGCCTCTGGGCAGCAACAGTGGTGGATTGGACTGCAGGCAGAGGATCTCTTTATGAGACAATGGCTGGAGTTCTAGGGTCCTAGTCAGCTGGACCGTGCCTAATTATTTAGGCCTGCGGTGTAGAGGAGTGTGAGTAGTAACAAATGTACGGAAGTGGGGGTAACCTCAGTGGGGGGGTGACGGAAGTGGGGGTTGGGGGGGTCAGCGGGGGGATGACGGAGGAGGGGGTAGCTGGACCCCCCCTCCCACATCTTTCACTTTTCCCCCCCTCCCCCCCACCCCCCTCTCGGGCTAGCGTACGGAAACGGGGGGGTGCCCAGCGGGGAGGGGGGGTGACGGAAGAGGGGGTACTTGAAGGGTTAGGATAAGATCGCGGGCTCGAATGACCACCAGATTATAATCACGGAAAAGGTAAAGACATTAGGTTAATGACCAGGCTGGAATATGTCCCGCCCACCTGTTCCCTGTTCCCGGCGTCTTATCTTTCTTTCCCTCTCTCCCATGGACGCACATACTCACGCACACGCACACACACACACACACACACACACACACACACACACACACTCAGTGGAGGTTGAACATTGTAAATTATGTTAGCCTGCCAGGATTTGCCTATGACTTTTTTCTGCTATAAACGCAGCTACACACACACACACACACACACACACACACACACACACACACACACACACACACACACACACACACGCACGCACACACGCACAGCGCGGCTGAATCCCTACAGTTTCGCTCAACTCTCCCTTCCATCATACCTTTCTCCCTCCCTCTTCTCTCTCCTCTCCCCCTCCATCCCTCCTTCCCCTTCCCTTTCCTTCCCTCGTGTTATTAAATAAGTCAGATTTATCTCAAATTCACTGTCTGGGCAGACAAATATTCGGAAAAGAGAAGGCAAACCAGTTTGTAGATATATATAAATATGCTGTATATTCACGTCCTTATGGATATCTTCTTGTTGATTTGGGTATAAATACTCCTGAATCCCTACAGTTTCGCTCAAACATTGTTGGAAAGCCCCCAGGTGAACGCGTATTCCAATGGTGAACTCCAGGAAAAAGGAACGCTTACACGTTCTATACTCCCAACATAACGAACCCTATGGTTTAAGCTCTCAGCTACTTCTGATCTTACTCTCTTAAGCCTTTGCAGCTGCTTTCTTAAACCCTCGAAGTCCGCCTTCCTGAAGTCAGGAATTAAGTGTTGTTTCTGCTGACTCTATCCTCCCATTTAATATTAAATCTAATTTCCTTATGATCACTGTTACCTAATGAATCCCCAACCTCAATGTTGCTTATTATGTCCTCTCTATTAGTTAACAACAAATCCTAAATATTTTCTTCCCTCGTTGGTGTTCTGATCAATAATGTGAAGAAAATATTTAGGATTTGTTGTTAACTAATAGAGAGGACATAACCTCACACGACAACCGCCAGCCTGCCTCACAGGCTAACCCCCAGCCTGCCTCACAGGACAACCGCCAGCCTGCCTCACAGGCTGACCCCCAGCCTGCCTCACAAGCTAACCCCCAGCCTGCCTCACAGGCTAACCCCCAGCCTGCCTCACAGGACAACCGCCAGCCTGCCTCACAGGCTGACCCCCAGCCTGCCTCACAAGCTAACCCCCAGCCTGCTTCACAGGCTAACTCCCAGCCTGCCTCACATGACAACTTCCAGCCTGCCCCACTTAACGCTTCTCTTTCTGCTTCACAGGATGTCGGGTTCCAATCTGTAAGGAATGGAGCCAAACCGAAGCAGGCAACCAAGGATTTACTGACCCCCACTACCTTCAATAGGTTCCAGGTGCTGGCAGACACCATGAGTTTGAGACTCGCCTAGTTAGGGACTCCATGGTGCGTGGCCAGCTGTCATCAAACGGCCGCAGAAAACGTTACTGGTATCCAGGTGCCAAACTGGACGACATCACCGCAGCGTGCGATGATGTCACGAGAAATACCGACCAAAACACCCTCTTTGTCATTCACGCGGGGACAAAATTTAATGACGTAAAGACAACCCCAGCAACATCATGATCTCAGAAATTCTCCCGAGGGTCGGTGCCGAATCTAACTTTTACAGTAAGGCCTTCAGCACAAACAACAGACTTCAGTCCCTTTGCTCACAAGAAAGCGTCCAGTTCGCTAACTTGTGGAACAGTTTTTACTACGATTCAGACGTGTTCCTTGCTGATGGCATCCACTTAAACCCTGTTGGAGCAGCCCGTTTCGGGAGGCTGCTCTGTGACCAAGTGGCTCTTCGAAAGTCAAAAAACGCGGAGGCGAGAACACCAGCAGCTCCACCGTAAGAGAGCACTGAACCCGCGAAACACCCGACTCGAATCACATTAAAGCTTGCTATATAAACTCTCGTAGCCTACGTAACAAATTTGAAGACTTAGAAGTCCTCGCAGCTACAAGTCATTGTCACATCATTGGAGTCACAGAATTTTGGATAGACACTTCAAATAGAGATTTCATTGCGGAATATAGATTATCGGGTTATACCATCTTTAGTCATGAAAGAGAGAACAGACGGGGTGGAGGCGTTATCTTTTATATCCACAACTCTCTCCATCCAGTATCCGTGAAAACAGATATTATAACCAATGTAGACACGGTCTTCATTGATATTAAAAATAAGTCTCGTAAAATAGTAATTGGACTTATCTACAGACCGCCAAGGTAGACTCTTGATATCGACCACGCATTAAGTGAATTATTATTAGAAACAAGTAGCAGTTGCGAGGCAGTAATTGTTGGGGACTTTAACTTGCCAGTGAAAAGATGGGGTGAACCGTTGAACTGTCATACTGGGCTCGACCTGTACACAAATTTACTAGAAAGTGATTTACATCAACACGTTCAAGAACCGACTCGGGAAAATAATATACTTGACCTTATCTTTTCAACGACAGCTGATCTAGTTAACGAAGTAAATGTTGGTCCAATTGTTAGTTCTAGCGATCACCGAACAATCACGTTCAGCATCAATATGAAAGAAAGTAAAGTAACTCCTAGTAAAGAAAAGGTGCCTGATTATCAGAGAGCGAATTTCGTAAGACTCCGATCAATTCTAAATAATTCTGACTGGACTGAAATCTCGGCGGAAACAGATATTGATAAATCTTGGGGGCTTTCACCACAATATTGAACAATGCCATAAGCATATGCGTACCCTATCATAACAGACGTTCAGCTTTTAAGAAGAAACCCAAATGGTGGAATAACGAAATTCAAAATAGCCTATCTCTTAAAAAAACACGTATACAGTAGATACATATCAACTCAGAGTGAGCCTGAAAAACTAGAGTTGGACAGAATTTGCCGCGAAACCAAAAAATTAATAAAACGAAGCAAGAAAAATCTTGAAGAATATGTAGCGGACACAAGTAAATCTAATCCTAAATTTTTTTTTAGCTATATAAATAATAAAAAAGTCACTCACTTGTGGTATCGGACCGCTTGCTAATGATAATGGTAACCACACGAACGATGAAAATGAAATGGCTACAATCCTAAATAACTTTTTCACATCCGTATTTACCGACGAAGATTGTTTATCACCTCAACCGCCGGAGGTTAGAAGGACCGAAAAGATGTTAAGTGGCGTGCTCATCGTAGAAAGTGACATTTTACGCACAATTGAAAAGATTAAAGTAAGCAAAGCTCCTGGTCCAGACAAAATTACCCCTAGGGTCTTAAAAGAAATCAAACATCAAATTTGTAAACCGCTCTCCATCATATTCAATAAATCTTTAACAACTGGAAAAGTTCCGTCGGATTGGAAACTAGCAAATTTCACACCAATTTCCAAAAAGGGGGACAAGTCTCATCCAGGAAACTATCGACCAATTATCCTGACATCGATTGTTTATAAGTTAATGGAGACTATCATTCGCGACAATATGATGAAATTCTTCGAAGAAAATAATATAATAAATAATTCGCAACATGGCTTCCGTAGTAAACGTTCGTGTTTAACAAACTTAATTGATCTTTTTCATTATATTTTTGAAGTGTTCGATGAAAGCAGATCAGTAGATATCATATATCTGGATTTTCAAAAGGCATTTGATAAAGTCCCCCACCGACGATTGCTCAGCAAACTATTGGCGCACGGTATCTCGGGAAAAGTTCACAATTGGCTTGCGGACTGGCTCTCTGAGCGGAAACAGAGTAGTTCTAAACGGTGTTACATCTAACTGGCTCGATGTCGGAAGCGGCATACCTCAAGGATCAGTGCTTGGCCCCATACTCTTCTTAATTTATGTTAATGATATCGATGATGGGCTCACTTGCAAAGTATTAAAATTTGATGATGACACAAAAATTGCTAGTAAAGTAACTGCGACACTCGACGAAGAAGCTTTACGATCAGATCTAGATCGACTTGCACGTTGGGCCAATCAATGGCAAATAAAATTTAACGTTGACAAATGTAAAGTGTTGCACATCGGAAAAAATAACAGTCGCGTTCGGTACGTAATGAATGGCCAACAACTTTCTGCAGTAAGTAAAGAAAAGAATCTTGGAATCACTATATCAAGCGATTTATAGCCCGGTCAGCATTGTTCAGAGGTAGTTAAAACTGCAAACAAATTGGTTGGCTTCATCGGACGAGTCTTTAATAATAAATCGGAAAAAGTAATATTAAAACTATATAATTCGTTGGTTCGACCCCATCTAGAGCACTGTGTACAGTTTTGGTCTCCCTATTACAGAAAAGACATAGAAAAGTTGGAACGGGTTCAACGAAGAGTAACAAAGATGATTCCTAGGTTGAGAAATTTATCATATGAACAAAGGCTTAAAGAAGTAAATTTATTCAGCCTATCAAAACGAAGAATGCGAGGCGATCTGATAGAAGTGTTTAAAATGTTTAAAGGATTCAGTGATATTAATGCGGAAGATTACTTTACAATTAATCGATCAAATAGAACAAGAAGAAATCACAATTTGAAGATAAGTGGTAAAAGATTCTCGTCGCATGAAGCTAAACACTTCTTCTTCAATCGAGTTGTTAATGTTTGGAACTCTCTACCCTGTGATGTCGTTGATAGTACAACAGTTACGGCCTTCAAGAATAGATTAGACAAGTATTTTGAATCCAACCAGCAACTAAGATACTATTCATTGTCGTAATAACGTTAAGTTCTTTCGAATACTGGTGTCCTTGTCCGCTTTTATCGCCCGGTTAGTGGTAACAGTAATGGTAGTTCTTTCCTCTTTCCTACATAATTTCCATGCAGTTTTTCCATGCTGCATGGTTCTTTTTCCTTTCCTGCCAGCTTTGGCTGGAGGGATTGGGGGGTGGGGAGGAGCCTTGGCTTTTGCTGTCCTTCATCTTCCACCTTTGATTAGATAGTTAGTTTAGCTTGTCACAAACAGCCTCGTAAGGACCAGCAGGTCTGCTGTTGTTTGTTCATCCTTTGTGTTTCTTTGTGTTCCTTTGTGTAGGCAATCCTTCCACCGTTAGGTCCTGTCCCTGCCTCTGCGCCTCCACTCTAACCCTTTACTTCCAGGAGGCCGCAGGGATCAAGGCCGACCAGGAAGGACAGTCGCGCACCAGCAGTTTATTATTTCTATTCAGCCTGCATCTCCTCGTGTTCAGGGCCAAGGGTTACGAGCTGGCCTCCATCACGCGACTAATTGACACACACTGCGACCGATGGTGGTGAAGCCTCGTCCAGGTGTGCGGCGCAGGTCTTGACTGGAAGGTGGTCCATCCATACTACACCTTACTTGATTCCTCTTCCTCACTCTCCAACGACTGCCTGCATGAAAACTATACATATTCAATGCTATCTGTGTGTCCCTTGATCTATCTCTCGCTGCAGATCCTGACTGGACTCACTCAATCAAAGGGGTCATACGCCGGGGGGCACGTGGCGTCGCCCATAACTGGAAGGTGGTCCATGTACACACGTTACTTGGTTGCTATTCTTCGTTCTACAACGATTGACTGCATAGAAGCTATACACATCTAATGCTATCTGTCTGTTCCTTAAGCTCTCTGGCGGTGCAAGTCCTGACTGGAGGGTGGTATTGTCACACGCGTTCCTTGGTTCCTCTTCTTTACTCTACGATGGCTGACTGCATGGGAACTATACACATCCAATGCTACATTTAGTCATTAAATCTCTCAGGGTGCAGTTCCTGGCAGGGAGGTGGTCTTTACACACACCTTCCTTGGTTCCTCTTCTTAACTCTACGATGACTGATTGCATGAGAACGATACACCTCCACTGCAATGTTGGGTCCTTAAGCCCACTCGCTGAGCAGGTCCTGACTCGAAGATGGTCTTTCCAAACACGTTACTTTTTGTTTTCTCTAATTAATCTACGACGACTCACTGTATGGGATTTGTACACACTACTGCCTGTTTGTTCCTTAAAACAAAACGTTACCTCACACACACACACACACACACACACACACACACACACACACACACACACACACACACACACACACACAACACATCTCTCTCTCTCTCTCTCTCTCTCTCTCTCTCTCTCTCTCTCTCTCTCTCTCTCTCTCTCTCTCTCTCTCTCTCTCTCTCTCTCTCTCTCTCTCTCTCTCTCTCTCTCTCTCTCTCTCTCTCTCTCTCTCTCTCTCTCTCTTCTACGTAAGCTGCCAGGGTTCTACACACTACCGCCGCCGCCGCCGTCTTTTGTTCCCCAGATGGCTGCGTGCACTCCTCCGTGTTTCTGAGCTACACACGAGAGCTCGGCACCAACACAAGACAAAAACGTTAATTTCGTATTCAGCACACGAGAGACGCAAGACAATGGAGCCACGACGATGCCGCCGCCGCCCCCACCTGCTCATTAATTACGTCTTTCTTACCTTTGTGAAAATAAGGGGTTCGTGGGTATGTTTATCTCCCTACCTTTTTCTTCTCTCTCTCTCTCTCTCTCTCTCTCTCTCTCTCTTTGCATTGAAGCGTATGTAGTGAAAAGATAATTATGTGGAAGAAGTTTTTGCCATTGTTGTTGTTGTTGTTGTTGTTGTTTTTCTTTACAACAAAGGAGGCAGCTCAAAGGCACAAAAAAAAAACAATAATAAAAAAAGCCCGCTAATCGCTGCTCCCATAAAAGAACCAGAAGAGGTGGCCAAAAGCAAGGTCAAATTCGGGAGGAGAGGTGTCCTGATACCCTTCTCTTGAAAGAATTCAAGTCGTAGGCAGGAGGAAATACAGATGAAGGAAGATTGTTCCAGAGTTTACCAGCGTGAGGGATGAAAGAGTGAAGATGCTGGTTAACTCTTGCATAAGGGGTTTGGACAGTATAGGGATGAGCATGAGTAGAAAGTCGTGTGCAGCTGGGCCGCTGGAGGGGGGGAGGCATGCAGTTAGCAAGTTCAGAAGAGCAGTCAGCGTGGAAATATCGATAGAAGATAGTAAGAGAGGCAACATAGCGACGGAATTTAAGAGGTAGAAGACTATCAGTAGGAGGAGGAGAGCTGATGAGACGAAGAGCCTTAGCCTCCACTCTGTCCAGAAGAGATGTGTGGGTGGAGCCCCCCCACACGTGAGATGCATACTCCATACGAGGGCGGACAAGGCCCCTGTATATGGATAGCAACTGCGCGGGGGAGAAGAACTGGCGGAGACGATACAGAACGCCCAACCTCGAGGAAGCTGATTTAGCGAGAGAGGAGATATGAAGTTTCCAGTTGAGATTTTGAGTTAAGGACAGACCGAAGATGTCTAGTGTTTAAGAAAGTGACAGCTGAATGTTGTCGAAGAATAGGGGATAGGTGTTTGGAAGATTGTGTCGAGTTGATAGGTGGAGAAATTAAGTTTTTGAGGCATTGAAGGACACAAGGTTCCTTCTGCCCCAATCGGAAATGATAGCAAGGTCTGAGGTTAAGCGTTCTGCAGCCTCCAGTCTGGAGTCGTGTACTTCCTGTTGTGATGGTCTTCTATTGAAAAAAGTTGAACAATGCAGAGTGGAGTCGTCGGCGAACGAGTGGACAGGACAGTTTGTTATGGAAAGATTATTGATGAATAACAGGAAGAGAGTGGGTGATAGGACAGAGCCCTGTGAAACGCCACTGTTGATAGGTTTAGGGGAAGAGCAGTGACCGTCTACCACCGCAGAGACAGAACGGCCGGAAAGGAAACTGGGGATAAAGGAACAGAGAGAGGGACAGAATCCGAAAGAGGGCAGTTTAGAAAGCAAAGATTGGTGCCAGACTCTATCGAAGGTTTTCGATATGTCTAGCGCAACAGAGAAAGTGTCACCGAAGCTGCTAAGAGAGGATGACCAAGAGTCAGTTAAGAGAGCAAGAAGATCGCCAGTAGAACGCCCCTTGCGGAATCCATACTGGCGATCAGATAGAAAATTAGAAGTGGAAAGCTACTTTTGAATCTTCCGGTTAAGAATTGATTCAAAAGCTTTAGATAGGCATGAAAGTAAAGCTATAGGGCGTTAGTTTGAGGGATTGGAACGGTCACCCTTCTTAGGCACAGGCTGTACAGAGGCATACTTCCAACAGGAAGGAAAGATAGATGTTGATAGGCAGAGACGAAAGAGTTTGAACAGGCAGGGTGTCAGCACAGAAGCACAGTTTTTAAGGACAATAGGAGGCACTCCATCAGGTCCATAAGCCTTCTGAGAGTTGAGGCCAGAGAGGGCATAGAAAACATCATTAGGAAGAATCTTAATAACAGGTATAAAGAAGTCGGAGGGGGGGATGAGTAGGAGGAATATGCCCAGAATCGTCCATGGTGGAGTTCTAACAGAAAGTATGAGCGAAGAGTTCAGCCTTAGAGACAGATGAGACGGCAGTGCTGCCGTCAGGGTTAAGGAGAGGAGGGAAAGAGGAAGAAGTGAAATTGGAGGAGATATTTTTGGCTAGATGCCAGAAGTCACGGGAAGAATTAGTAGAAGCAAGGTGTTGACATTTTCTATTTATAAAAGAAGATTTGGTAAGTCGGAGAATAGATTTGGCATGATTCCGGGCTGAAATGTATAGATCAAAGTTAGTGGGAGTTCGAAGGGTCTTGAACCTTTTGTGAGCTGCCTCTCTATCTTTAATAGCACGAGAACAAGCATGATTAAACCAAGGCTTTTTAGCATGAGGAGTAGAGAAAGTACGTGGAATGTATGCCTCCATTCCAGAGACAATCACCTCTGTGATGCGCATAGCACACACAGAGGGGTCTCTCTCCTGGAAGCAGTAATCATTCCACGGGAAATCGGAAAAGTACATCCTCAGGTCGTCCCACCGAGCTGAAACAAAATGCCAGAAGCATCGCCTCTTCGGTGGGTCCAGAGGATGTACAGGAGCGATAGGACAGGATACAGAAATAAGGTTATGATCGGAGGAGCCCAACGGAGAGAACAGTTTGACAGAGTAAGCAGAAGGATTAGAGGTAAGGAAGAGGTCTAGAATGTTGGGCTTGTCTCCAAGACGGTAGGGAATACGAGTAGGTTGCTGAACCAACTGCTCTAGGTCGCTGAGGAGAGCAAAGTTGTAGGCTTGTTCACCAGGTTGGTCAGTGAAAGAGGATGAAAGCCAAAGCTGGTGGTGAACATTGAAATCTCCCAAGATGCAGATTTCTGCGAAGGGAGAGTGGGTCAAGATGTGCTCCACTTTAGAGTTCAAATAGTTAAAGAGTTTTACATAGTTAGTAGAGTTAGGTGAGAGATAAACAGCACAGATGTATTTAGTAATAGAATGACAATGAAGTCTTAGCCAGATGGTGGAAAATTCAGAAGAGTCAAGGTCGTGGGCACGAGAGCAAGTGATGTCGTTGCGCACGTAGGCGCAACATCCAGCTTTGGATTGAAATTTAGGATAGAGATAGTAGGAGGGAAAAGAGTAGAGATTGCTGTCAGTAGCCTCAGAAACCTGTGTTTCGGTGAGGAAGAGAAGGTGAAGTTTAGAGGAGGAGAGATGGTGTTCCACAGAATGAAAATTAGAACGGAGACCGCGAATGTTGCAGAAATTGATAAGGAGGAGGTTCGAGGAGTTATCAGGACACCTCTCAAGTCGGCAGCCAGAAGGGGAGTCCTCCCTGGGGGAATTTATGGTCCTCCCCCAGGCGGGGACTCCGAGGCGGTGTTTTCGTTAGCCATTTTTAATTTTGAATTTTGGGAAAAGGTGTGTGTGTTTTGTGAATGTAGTGTGGTGTAGAAAGAGAGAAAAACTGTCTTTAGAGAGCATGCTGAACTGCTCTCTGGTGTTGATGAGACAAAAGGGAAACGGTTAGTGAGGACATGGGAAGGGTCTTTGAAGGGCTTCAGCACCCTCCTCGCTTCCCATATATCCTCACCGGGAGTAGCTCACGCCCGTTCGGTAGGTGTCTTCCTACCTACCCTGTTGTTGTTCTTCTTCTTTTTCTTTTTCTTCTTCTTTTTCTTTTCGTCGATATTGTGCCATTAGAGACAATAGTAACGTTGATGTTATTACTGTTATTAACGTTGATGTTGTTGATGTTGTTGATGATGATGATAATGATCTTAAAGTTATAGTTGTGGTGGTGGTGGTGGTGGTGTACTCCCTGAGGTCTATGTTAGTGTTTTTGTTGTTGCTGTTGCTGGCGGCGATGTGATGGAGTTATGGTGATGGCGATGGTGGTGGCGAGGCGGTACAAACCCTGAACCTTTATTGCGAAAGCTAAATGTGGCCGGAGGTAAAGATGTAAATGAAGGAAGTAATGATAAGAGGCGGGATTTACCAGTCAGGGACGACGAGGTGGAGAAGGAAGGAAGGAAGGAAGGAAGGGAGGAAGGAAGGAAGGAAGGGGGGCAGGAGGGTTGGGAGGGAGGGAAGGAGAGATGGGCAGACAGGAAGGGCGGAAGGAAAGACGGCATTCCTTGTGACTATCCTGGCAAAGTGTGTGTGTGTGTGTGTGTGTGTGTGTGTGTGTGTGTGTGTGTGTGTGTGTGTGTGTGTGTGTGTGTGTGTGTGTGTGTGTGTGTGTGTGTGTGTGTGTTACAAGGATAGACGCCCACGGTAACACACAAAACAGCACCCACACACACCCCTACACACCACGAGCCCGCGAGTCATGACTGCTACCCGGCGCTGCCCTTCATATTAAACACACGTCTAGGGAACACCATACCCGCTCCCCTGACCTTGCCGGGCCATCTCTATCCTTCTCTATCTCAGTGTCTCCTTTCCCTTTCCTACCCTACCCTCTCATTTTTTTTTTTTATTATATCTTCTCCTTTTCATCGCCATTTTTCTCCTTTATCTTCTTTCACATATTCCTTTCTTTTCTATTACATCTCAAGTCTTACTTTTCTCCTTCCTCCCCTACGTTCTCATTTTTTATTATATCTTCTCCTTTTCATCGCCATTTTTCTCTTTTTGCTTTTCTCCTTCATCTTCTTTCACCTATTCCTTTCTTTTCTGTTATATCTCAGTTTCTCTTTCCTCTTTCTTCTCCTACCTACCAATTATTATTATATCCTCTCCTTTTCACCGCCATTCTTCTCCTTTTGCTTTTCTCCTTAACCTTCTTTCACATATTCTTTCCTTTTTTACTATATCTCCGTTACTCCTTTCCCTCTATTCTCCTACCCTTCCATTCGTATTATATCCTCTCCCTTTCATCGTCATTCTTCACCTTTCACTTTTCACCTTAATCCCCTTCTTTCACCAGCTCATTCCTTTTCTGCCATATCTTGTCCCCTTCCCTTTATGCCTCCGTGGTGTAGTGGTTAACACGTTTAGCTACGAATCTTCCGACAAGGCTTCTTCTACGTTATTCTGTCCATCTCCTATATTCAGCAGTTTTTGCGTGTACATTTCTGCTCTCCATATGGATACCCAGACGACCTCAGTTTCTCCTTTCCCTTTCTTCCCCTACTTTCTCATTTTTTATATATCTTCTCTCTCTCACCGCTTTTCGACCACTCACGATCACTCATGACCTCTCACAGCCCCATCATGCCCCCTTATGACCTCTCACGACTACTCACGTCCTCAGGTGGGAATCAATTTTCTCTTCCCCCTCAGTGTACAAAAAATATTTTCTACTCATGCACCCGAGCAGTTCAAGGGAATCAGTGTTCTAATACTATTATATTTTTATACCAGAAATTTCAGACGAGAAAAAGCTTTGTTTCTACTCAGCGTAATTTCTTTTGATCTTTAACAAGGGCATTATTTGTTGGCCGATGCGAGAAAATGATTTTCTGATAAACCCATGAGGAAAAAATGGCTTTCTGCTGTCAATGCTCAAGGAATTCATTTAATAGTGCATGTAATAATATCAGCCCGAAGAAAGATATGGCATGTTTCAATTTTCAAAGCAATAAAAAAAAAAAAATAATAATACAAAGATATATACTCGTATGTTAACAGGATTTTCACTGCTGCGGAACTAAACAATTTTATCTGCTAACGCCCCAAGCAAGAAGAGGAAAAAAAATCCTTGCAACTTAACGTTCAATGAAAATAAAATAAAACAAAGAAAGCAAAGAGTAAAATTTCGGGGAATTGACTTGACGCGAAAATACAGAAAAACAAACAAATAGAAATCAATCCCACAGATATCATAACCAAAACACAATAAAGTATAAAAAGAATCCCAAACACTTAACTTTCAAATATGATAATGTACAGAACGAGACGAGGTGTGCAGTCCAGGTTAACGAGAACAGTGAGTGAGCGAGTGATAATTCAACGACTCGATATATGTAATTTTTTTTTTTTCAGGCCAGGACGGCACCGATGGCGACTGGTTTGTGTGTGTGTGTGTGTGTGTGTGTGGGTGGGTGGGGGGGGGAGGCAAAGGAGAGGGGGTGGAGGGCGAGGGGGGCGGGAAAAGTTCGAAGAGGAGGAGGAGGAGGGAGAATAGGGTGGACAAAAAAAAGGGAAGGGAAGTAGGAGAGTAGAAAAGAAGATGATCTGTTAGGAATAAGGAGAACAAGGGAAGGGGTTAGAGAGGGAGATGAAAGTAGACCGAAGGCACGGGAAGGGAAAGGAAAGAGGGGGAGAGGGAGAGAAGGGAGTGTCTAGGAGAGGAGAAGAAGGCAGATAAAGAGGGGAGGTGAAAAGTGAAAGACTGGAGAGGAAGAAGGAGAGGTAAAGATGAGATGGGGAAAGGAGGGAAGGAATGAGCTTAAGGAAAAAATGAAAAGAGTGAGAGTGACAGGAAGTGGATAAGGGAAACAGAGAGGAAATTGAAAGACATAGGGAGGAGAATGAAAAGGAGGAAGACATAGATATACAAACGCGAGGGGCATTTCCACCTCTCCTCTCCTCTGCTTTCTCCCTCTCACTCACTCCCTCTTAACGCCCAACCTTCATAATCAATCTTAGTGCGAGTGCGGATTATGGATACCCGTCTCTTTGTGCGGCCCTCGCCAACTGCGGCTTAGGCGAGGGCAGGGAAGGCAAGGTGGCAGCTGAACGAGCGACGGAGGGCAGGAAAGCGAAGGTAGCGAAGGTAAGGTGGAAGCAAATCGAGTGACGGCGACGGCAGGGAAGCGAAGATAGCAAAAGTAAGGTGGTGGCAGCGCAACGGGCAACAGAGATCGGAGTAAGAGAAGAAGTCGAGAGAATGCGAATGAAGGCAATGAAGAGGACGACTATGAACGTTTTTTTTTTTTTTTACACAATGGAAGCAGCTCCAGGCCAAAAATATGAAGACAAAAAAGCCCACAAATTACTGCTCCTATAAAAAGAAGTATGGATGAGTTGCCAAAAGAGAGGTCAATTTCGGGAGAAGAGGTGACTTGATACTCCTCTCTTGAAGGAGGTCAAGTCGTAGGCAGGAGGATATACAGAAGAATGATGGCTGCTCCACAGATTACCAGTTAGGATGAAAGAATGAAGATACTGGTCAACTCTTGCAAAAGGGATTTGGACAGTATAGTGATGAGCTAAAGCAGAAAGTCGTGTGCAACGGGCCACGGGAGGGGGGGTGGCATGCTGGTAGAAAATCTAGAAGAGCAGTCAGCATTAAAATTGAGGTAGAATATAGACAGATGTAGCACTGCAGCGGAATTTAAGAGGTAGGAGACTGTCAGTAAGAGGAGAGACTACTCCGTCCAAAAGGGCTGCGTGTGTGAAGCCCCCCCCCCGACATGAGACGCATACTCCAAAAGAGGGCGGACAAAGCCCATATATATGGATAGCATCTGGGAGGAGGAAAAACTGGCGGAGGCGATACAGAACGCCCGACCTTGAGAAAGCTGATTTCGTAAGAGAGGAGATGTAAAGTTTCCATTTAAGATTTTGAGTTTAGGACGAGGATGTTAAGTGCAGGTGACAACTGAGTTTTGTCGAGGAACAGGGGATAGGTGTTTGGAAGATTGTGTTGAGTTGACGGGTGGAGAAATTGAGTTTTTGAGGCTGTGTGCGATGAGATTATAAAAGACAAATGAAGATGAAGACAAAGAAGACCACCTCAATGAAAGTCAGTGAAAGAAGAAAACAAAAACGGAAACGAAGAGCAAGGCGAAGAAAGAAGACAAGAGATAAAGATGAAGAGGACTAAGAGTACGATGAGATAGAATGTGAATGAGGCAGTAGAGAAGACAGGGAGAAACCCAAAGAAGAAGGATGGGGAAGAAAACGATGACTGGCACAATGAAGAACACGCTGAAGAACGTCCAGCAGAATATTCATGGAGGAAAAGGAGGAGGAGGAGGAGGAGGAGGAATACATAGGAAGAACAGACACCAGAAGACCTATCGGTCTATGGCGAGGGTGTCTGTTTACTACCGCTACTACTAGTAATCTACGTGTGGTAGGACAGGACAGAATAGATGAAGGCTCCTCCCCACCCACCTCTCCCTCCGGCAACGTGCCGGCAGGAAAGAGTTAGAAGAGAACACCATGTACCTTTAAGGAAGAAGGGGACATGGAAATTTTACAGTAAAGAGAGAAATAAGAGGAAATTACTACCCTTAACTTACACTACTGGTAACTTAAGCTGTGGGGGAAAATGACTTCATTACATAAGAACATAAGAACACAGAAATACAGGGAGACTGGAAGAGGTCGAGTGGCCTACACAGGGCAGCCCCAGAAATCCCCCTAATACTCACGATGGGTGAGGTGTAGTTTCAGGGGCACAGGTGGAGGCTTGATCCTCATTTTACCGGCGGTACTATGCACGCACGAGTACCTTGTCACCTTACTGCACCCACACCTCACTCCACCTGTCATGCGGACATTAACTGTTGCTTTACTCTACTGTTAACTTACGCTACTTTCAATCTAGGTTGTGGGGGAGAATTATATGGATATAGGTCTTGCTGCAATCTGTCTGAAAACATGCGAAAAAGGGTCAGTATAATCTTATATCCCTGAAGTACTTATCCAAAGAAGACTTAAAGCTATTGATACTCTGTGCGCTAACTACTGACGGTGAGAGTCTATTCCAGTGATCGACGACTCTGTTATTGAAAAAAACTTTTGCGCACCAATATGTTACATCGATTTCCGTTTAACTTCATACCGTTGCTGCGTGTTCTTGTGTTGGTGTCTCTCTGAAATAGACTATCTGGGTTAATGTTGTCGAATCCATTAAGGATTTTAAACACTTCAATTAAGTCCCCTCTTATCCTTCGCTTTTTTTAGGGAAAACATATCTAAACGCTTTAAACGCTTGTCATATGGCAAGTTTCGGAGCGCTGGAATTTGTTTGGTTGCTCGTCGCTGTATCTTTTCTAGCAAAACTTGATCTTTGATATAGTTCGGTGACCAGAACTGAACGGCGTATTCTAGGTGTGGTCTTACAAATGCTAAATATAATCTCTTCATAAGTTCGGGTGATTTATAATCAAAGTTTCTTGAGATTAATCCCAACATCATATTGGCTGTTTTACTCGCTGCAGAACATTGATCACTCATTTTAAGAGTGTTACTGATAATGACACCAAGATCTTTTTCTTGTTTTACTTCGCTGAGCTCATGTCCTTGAATCTGATATTTAAAGTTAGGATTTTTTTCACCTATGTGCATTACTTTACATTTATCTACGTTAAAACTCATTTGCCATTTTTCGCTCCAGTCGGCAAGTCTTATTAAGTCTGATTGAATATTCTTGCAGCTTTGACTGTTCATTACCGTACCTCCTAATTTGGTGTCGTCGGTGAATTTGGCTACTTTTGATAGTATATCAGTTTCTAAGTCGTTTACGTAAATTATGAATAGTGTTGGCCCCAGGACCGAACCTTGGGGAACGCCACTGGTGACGGGTTGCCAATCCGATGCTTCACCATTAAGAACTACACGTTGTTCTCTGTCGGTGAGCCAGTCATGAATCCACGCACATAGCTGGTCGTTAATACCGTGGGAACGCAGTTTTGAGATAAGCCTAACGTGAGGAACTTTATCAAACGATTTCTGAAAATCTAGGTAACTTACGTCATATGGGCTTCGGGCGTCCCAACATGTATAAACATCGTTGAAAAAGGTTAATGGGTTGGTAAAGCAAGACCGATTACTACGAAATCCATGCTGACTATCAGTTATCAATTCATTTGTTTCAAGGAAAGTGATCATTTTATCCCCGATTATTTTTTCGAATAGTTTAATTAGGACAGACGTAAGGCTGATAGGACGATAATTACTGGCTTGTTTTTTGTCTCCTTTAAAGATCGGGGTAATATTGGCCTTTTTCCACTCGAGAGGCACACTGGCCTGTGCTAATGACTTGTTGAATATTAATGTTATGGGTAATTCTAGCTGTTGACTACATTCTCTTAACACGCGAGGAGATAAATTATCGGGGCCCGGAGATTTATTTGGATCTATTCTATACAGGTACGCACGCACTTCGCTGACATCAATTTCGGTCAATGCAAGCTTATGTTCTTCAGGGCCTTGAAAAATTTTCTTCGGGGCTGGAATCGATGTCATGTTCTCTTTTGTAAATACGCTACTAAAGGTTGAATTTAGGACCGACGCCATGCCTTTATCATCACTAATCGTATTGCCACTTAATAGTAGTGGGCCGATATTATTTTTAACTTTTTTTTTTCTTCTTATGTAACTGAAAAATAACCTGGGATTTTTCTTAGCATCGAGTGATATTTTCATCTCATATTAGCGTTTCTGTTTTCTGATTTTCCTTTCGCACTCTCTCTTGACATTGATGTAATTAGTATGATCCTGTGAATTATGTGACAGTTTATATTTCTTATACAGTTTTCTTTTTTCGACGATGATTTTTTGTAGGTAATTATTCATCCACAACGGTTTTTGATTATCAGTCCTTCGTGGTTTGAGTGGAAAGAATTTATTTACGCTCGCTGTGATTTGTGCAGTAAAACGATTATACATTTCTTGACCGCTGACGTTGTTGAGCAAATGATTCCAATTTACTGAAGCCAGTTCTCTTTATAGGTCCATAAAATTTGCTTTACTATAATTAGGTATTAAGAGTGAGTTTGCTCGTGCTTTTGTTTCAATATTCAAAGCACATCTTATTATGTTGTGGTCACTGCTTGCAAATGGCTCACCTACCTCACAGCAGTTATGAGATGACTATCGGTCGTAAAGATTAAATCAAGAATATTATTTCCGCGTGTCGGCATGGTAACAGTTTGATTAAGAAATGAATTTTGTGCAAAGTCAATTAATCTCTCGCCTTCTCTGTTGCCAGAGAGTGCATTCCAGTTAACGGAGGGGTTATTGAAGTCACCGCATATTATTGCATTTTTATTTCTGATAACTCTATTTATCTCTGCGTAGAGATTTCCATCAATGTCTTCATTTGATTTAGGAGGTCGGAGGAGGAGGAGGAGGAGGAGGAGGAGGAGGAGGAGGAGGAAAATTGAGATGAAAGGATACAGAAGGAGGAGAGAGATAAGAGGAAAGGAGACAATAAAAAAAGAGCTTTTTTTTTTATTACAACAAAGGAAGCAGCTCAAGGGCACAAAAAAAGACACAATGATAAAAAAACAGCAAGCTAATCGCTACTCCCATCAAAGAATCAGAAGAGGTGGCCAAAAGCAAGGTCAAATTCGGGAGGAGAGGTGTCCTGATACCCTCCTCTTGAAAGAGTTCAAGTCGTAGGCAGGAGGAAATACAGATGAAGGAAGATTGTTCCAGAGTTTACCAGCTTGAGGGATGAAAGAGTGAAGATGCTGGTTAACTCTTGCATGAGGGGTTTGGACAGTATAGGGATGAGCATGAGTAGAAAGTCGTGTGCAGCGAGGCCGCGGGAGTGGGGGAGGCATGCAGTTAGCAAGTTCAGAAGAGCAGTCAGCGTGGAAATATCGATAGAAGATAGAAAGAGAGGCAACATCACGACGGAATTTAAGAGGTAGAAGACTATCAGTAGGAGGAGGAGAGCTGATGAGACGAAGAGCCTTAGCCTCCACTCTGTCCAGAAGAGCTGTGTGAGTGGAGCCCCCCACACGTGAGATGCATACTCCATACGAGGGCGGACAAGGGCCCTGTATATAGATAACAACTGCGCGGGGGAGAACAACTGGCGGAGACGATACAGAACACCCAACCTCGAGGAAGCTGATTTAGCGAGAGAGGAGATATGAAGTTTCCAGTTGAGATTTTGAGTTAAGGATAGACCGAGGATGTTTAGTGTTGAAGAAAGTGACAACTGAGTGTTGTCGAAGAATAGGGGTTAGGTGTTTGGAAGATTGCGTCGAGTTGATAGGTGGAGAAATTGAGTTTTTGAAGCATTGAAGGACACAAGGTTCTTTCTGCGCCAATCGGAAATGATAGCAAGGTCTGAGGTTAAGCGTTCTGCAGCCTCCAGTCTGGAGTCGTGTACTTCCTGTTGTGATGGTCTTCTATTGAAAGAAGTTGAATAATGAAGAGTGGAGTCGTCGGCGTACGAGTGGACAGGACAGTTTGTTATGGAAAGAAGATCATTGATGAATAACAGGAAGAGAGTGGGTGATAGGACAGAGCCCTGTGGAACGCCACTGTTGATAGGTTTAGGGGAAGAGCAGTGACCGTCTACCACCGCAGAAATAGAACGGCCGGAAAGGAAACTGGAGATAAAGAAACAGAGAGAGGGATAGAATCCGAAAGAGGGCAGTTTAGAAAGCAAAGACTGGTGCCAGACTCTATCGAAGGATTTCGATATGTCTAGCGCAACAGAGGAAGTTTCACCGAAACTGCTAAGAGAGGATGACCAAGAGTCAGTTAAGAGAGCAAGAAGATCGCTAGTAGAGCGCCCCTTGCGGAATCCATACTGGCGATCAGATAGAAGATTAGAAGTGGAAAGGTGCTTTTGAATCTTCCGGTTAAGGATTGATTCAAAAGCTTTAGATAGACATGAAAGTAAAGCTATTGGGCGGTAGTTTGAGGGACTGGAGCGGTCACCCTTCTTTGGCACAGGCTGTACAAAGGCATACTTCCAACAGGAAGGAAAGATAGATGTTGATAGGCAGAGACGAAAGAGTTTGACCAGGCAGGGTGTCAGCACAGAAGCACAGTTTTTAAGGACAATAGGAGGCACTCCATCAGGTCCATAAGCCTTCTGAGAGTTGAGGCCAGAGAGGGCATAGAAAACATCATTAGGAAGAATCTTAATAACAGGTATAAAGGAGTCAGAGGGGGGATGAGTAGGAGGAATATGCCCAGAATCGTCCAAGGTGGAGTTCTTACAGAAAATTTGAGCTAAGAGTTCAGCCTTAGAGACAGATGAGACGGCAGTGCTGTCTTCAGGGTTAAGGAGAGGAGGGAAAGAGGAAGAAGTGAAATTGGAGGAGATATTTTTGGCTAGATGCCAGAAGTCACGGGAAGTATTAGAAGAAGCAAAGTGTTGACATTTTCTATTTATAAAAGAAGTTTTGGTAAGTCGGAGAATAGATTTGGCATGATTCCGGGCTGAAATGTATAGATCAAAGTTAGTGGGAGTTCGAAGGCTCTGGAACCTTTTGTGAGCTGCCTCTCTATCTTTAATAGCACGAGAACAAGCGTGATTAAACCAAGTCTTTTTAGCATGAGGAGTAGAGAAAGTACGTGGAATGTATGCCTCCATTCCAGAGACAATCACCTCTGTGATGCGCATAGCACACACAGAGGGGTCTTTCTCCTGGAAGCAGTAATCATTCCACGGGAAATCGGAAAAGTACATCCTCAGGTCGTCCCACCGAGCTGAAGCAAAATGCCAGAAGCATCGCCTCTTCGGTGGGTCCAGAGGATGTACAGGAGCGATAGGACAGGATACAGAAATAAGGTTATGATCGGAGGAGCCCAACGGAAGAGGTCTAGAATGTTGGGCCTGTCTCCAAGACGGTCGGGAATACGAGTAGGGTGCTGAACCAAATGCTCTAGGTCTCTGAGGAGAGCAAAGTTGTAGGCTTGTTCACCAGGCTGGTCAGTGAAAGAGGATGAAAGCCAAAGCTGGTGGTGAACATTGAAATCTCCCAAGATGCAGATTTCAGTGAAGAGAGAGTGAGTCAAGATGTGCTCCACTTTAGAGTTCAAATAGTCAAAGAGTTTTACATAGTTAGTAGAGTTAGGTGAGAGATAAACAGCACAGATGTATTTAGTAATAGAATGACAATGAAGTCTTAGCCAGATGGTGGAAAATTCAGAAGAGTCAAGGTCGTGGGCACGAGAGCAAGTGATGTCGTTGCGCACGTAGTCGCAACATTCAACTTTGGATTGAAATTTAGGATAGAGATAGTTGGAGGGAACAGAGTAGAGGTTACTGTCAGTAGCCTCAGAAACCTGTGTTTCGGTGAGGAAGAGAAGGCGAGGTTTGGAGGAGGAGAGATGGTGTTCCACAGAATGAAAATTAGAACAGAGACCCCGAATGTTGCAGAAATTGATAAGGAGGAGGTTCGAGGAGTTATCAGGACACCTCTCAAGTCGGCAGCCAGAAGGGGAGTCCTCCCTGGGGGAATTTATGGTCCCCCCCCCCAGGCGGGGACTCCGAGGCAGTTATTTTTTTCGCCATGTTGAATTTTGAATTTTGGGAAAAGGTGTGTGTGTTTTGTGAATGTAGTGTGGTGTAGAAAGAGAGAGGAACTGTCTTTAGAGAGCATGCTGAACTGCTCTCTGGTGTTGATGAGACAAAAGGGAAACGGTTAGTGAGGACATGGGAAGGGTCTTTGAAGGGCTTCAGCACCCTCCTCGCTTCCCATATATCCTCACCGGGAGTAGCTCACGCCCGTTCGGTAGGTGTCTTCCTACCTACTCCTATAAATGAAATGAGTTGAAGTGAAATGTAAGGAGAGGAAAGTTAAAAATATAAAAGGTGTAAATACATGATGGAGAGGTGTATTGACTGTGAAAAAAGAAAAAAAAAGGAAAGAGGAGTTGTGTAGAGGGCATGGGGTAGAGGCGGAGCAGCGAGGAGGGAGGAGAGAGGGAAAACGAAAGGCAAGAGGAGGGAAGAGGAGGGACAGGGATGGAGAGGTGGATACATGCTGAGAGGGGAGGAGTGAAGTGGGTAAAAGAGGAGGAAGGGAGAGGGGAGTAGAGAGACGGGGAGAGATGTAAGAGCGGAGGGGAGGAGGAGATAGAGGAGTGGAGGGGGGGAAGAGGAGGGAGGGGAGTGGAGGGCGGGAAGAGGATGGAGGGGAGTGGAGGGCGGGAAGAGGAGGGAGGGGAGTGGAGGGCGGGAAGAGGAGGGAGGGGAGACGAGGGCGAGGAGGGTCGGGCGGGGAGGTGTCCTTGCTGCGACACTCAAGCCAGCGAGGCCTCGCAAGCTGACCCACTACCCTACTTCCCTCTGATCCCCGAGCCGCGGTGAGCACGACGAAGAGGACGATGACAAGGAGGAGGAGGAGGAAACATGGACGAGCAGGCAGCAGAAAGTCTGTTGGCTCATTACAAGCTGCCTGCTTTCAGTGATTAGAGAAGGAGGAGGAGGAGGAGAAAGAGGAAGAGGAGGCAGAAGAAAATACGAATCGCAAACTGATCAATCAGTAGTCACTAAAGCTTATTTAGTGTTTTTCTTTTATAATATACGTGTATGTGTTATTATGAAGCTGACAGGTGCATCTATCAATCTATCTGTTCTTCTATCTACGATCCATCTATATGTGTGTGTACGTATGTGTAAATGTGTACTACTACTGCTACTACTACTACTACTACTACTACTACTACTACTGGTGCTGCTGCTGCTGTTACAACTACTACTTTTACAGCCGCAGCTTACTTTCTTCCTCGTTTCACCGTACATGGGCATAAGAATGGACAAAACATAGGAAGAAAAAAAGTTACTTCATCATCTAGAACAGTCACAACACACAAATGCGAATTTCTCTCTAAGAGGCGACCCAACACAGCCTTTTTGTAAGTGTCTAGGTCACAGCCTCGCGGCGTGAGCCATGAGGAAAACAAGAGGAGCGGAGTGTTGCACAGCAGTGGTGAGGCAGGAAGCGGGGTACTTAGGACGATCAGAGAGGCAACTGGATCACCTGAGCACCCTGACGAGCCATGACGGCAAGGCACAAAAAAGGGAGATAAATTCACTGAGCGCAGAGAGTGCAACACCTTGGTCCGTGCACTGCATCACCCGGGTGACAGGTTCCCCCATTAGGTGCCGCCTGACGGGTTCTCAGGCCTCGGGCGCTGCCATCCTGTTTGACGATTCCGTAGCTCCCTGCGGCGAGGCGTAAGGGAACACAGACAAATGGTCTCCCAATGTGCGTCTTCCGTCAACTACGAGTTGCTTTGCGGCGCCTCACGGAGCCCCTTTCTCCTCTTCTCGCCTCCCTGTCACAAGTCATTACCTGATAAGATTAGGAAAGTAAGAAGAATCTGTAAGGTGGACCAGTCTGGTCTTCCGTCCATCTCCCACTCTTCGCACCGTGACGGTTTTCCCCGTGTTCATCCCCTCCGTTCTTTGTTGGTAAATATGCGGTACTTTTGACTGGTTTGGATGTACTAGTCTGTGAAATAAGAACCGAGTAATTCATCTAAAAAGGATAAAGTAAAGGATGCTCTGCCACGAGCCTGCGGCGTCACAGGTGTTCTCACCAGCTGTTCCTCGGCTGGCCGTGTAACTGCGCACTGCACCTCCGGGGCGGCCAGAGGGAGGCGGCGGACGATTGAGAAACAACGCTGATCGTGAACCTCCCGCGAGCGCCCTGACACCGGGCGTTGTTCACCTCTTTGTGACACTGATTGACTATTTTCACTTCCCAAGGCTTTGCTTACATATATAAAGTATTTAAATTAGTTTTCAACTCTCTGTCTGGTAGGGACGCTTACAGTTGAGACAAAGCATACACCGATTAAGCATTGCATATCCTTCCTGTAATCCCAAAAGACAACGTTCTCCATAATAATAATTTAGCGAGGTAACAAGGCAATGCATGATATCATAATGTTTTATCGCTGAAACGCCTCTTAAGCCAAATCAGAATCATATCTGAAATTCGCCGCCTCGCCACCAGCCGCCGCCCCCCGAGCCCCTCACGCAGCTCCTCCGGGGAGGCGAAAAAGAGTGTAATTTTGTGTGAATTTCCAGACTACCGGTGCACCTTAATTAACTTAATTTATCTGCCTGTAAATTAGTTATTGACTTTCGTCAATAAAAGGCTTTGGCACCTCTCCACCTTCGATGCCCTCCCGTCTTCTCTCCCTCGTGCCTCAAGGGTGGAGGAATGAGAGGAAGGGGAGGGAGGAGGTAAGGAGGGAGGCCATGCACACTTTTCTCTCCGCCCCGGACGCTGAAATGAAATGGACATATGTACGAAAAGATTCTGCGAGGTGAGATGCAGATTGTGGGCTCTTTAGCTTTTTTTCTATTTTCCAACGGCAAACGAAGCACATCCCTTCTCCCCTTTAAACACACACACACACACACACACACACACACACACACACACACACACACACACACACACACACACACACACACACGCACACACACACACACACACACACACACAGGTGGATGAGGTCAAAGACGTTTTCTTAAGTCAAAGTGTGTCGAGCTAATTTGATCTTGCCGTCGTCTTACTGCAAGGCGGACGACTCCTCCAATACACAAGGGCCGCTCAGCCAACCAGGTGTGCGGGGGGGGGGGGGTCAAGGGGGCAGGGGCTGGAGGGGAGGGTTAGGTGAGGGGGGGAGAGTGAAGAAAGGGAAGCAGGTAGATTAAAAAAAAAGAGCCCCAGGTCATTATATTTCATCCTTTACTAACATCTGATCAAACTAACTAACGGGGAGCGTCAACGTCTAATTTGGTAATATCTCATTATCCTCGTGCCTCTTAAACATACATAAAAGATTGTGATTATGGCTGAATGTAATGTTCAAGTATATTTAAGTCTATTAATTTTTTATGGTGTTTCTAAGAGTGGTTGCCGGGGCTATCATAGATCAACCACCGAGCATTGTACCCCCACCCCCCCACCACCCCCACCACCAACAACAACCCCACCTCCATCCCTACACCACCACCAACAATAACCCCACCCCCATCCCAACACCACCACCTACTCTCCAATCTACAGCCTCACCCCCACCCCCACACCTTACCATGTCCTCCCCACCACATCCCCACTACAAACACACCACCTCTGACCTCTCTACAACAACCCCGACCCCATACCTTACCATGTCCTCCCGACCACATCACCACTACAAACACACCACCTCTCTATAACAACCCCGGCCCCACACCTTACCATGTCCTCCCCACCACATCCCCACTACAAACACACCACCTCTCTATAACAACCCCACCCCCACACCTTACCATGTCCTCCCCACCACATCCCCACTACATACACACCACCTCTCTATAACAACCCCGGCCCCACACCTTACCATGTCCTCCCCACCACATCCCCACTACATACACACCACCTCTATAACAACCCCACCCCACACCTTACCATGTCCTCCCCACCACATCCCCACCACACACACCACCTCTCTAACAACCCCACCCCCACACCTTACCATGTCCTCCCCACCACATCCCCACTACATACACACCACCTCTCTATAACAACCCCGGCTCCACACCTTACCATGTCCTCCCCACCACATCCCCACTACATACACACCACCTCTCTATAACAACCCCACCCCCACACCTTACCATGTCCTCCCCACCACATCCCCACTACACACACACCACCTCTCTATAACAACCCCACCCCCACACCTTACCATGTCCTCCCCACCACATCCCCACTACAAACACACCACCTCTCTACAACAACCCCGGCCCCACACCACCACCACTTTGCACGCGTCTCACTACTTTCAACTATACAAATCACACCGACTCGTCCCTGCCATTGTAGAAAACCACATTAAAAACAATAAAAAAGAATGAAAAATAAAATAGAATAAACAAAATGATGAGAATATTCAAAGACGTCAAATATACACAAAGGAAAAGAGAAGAAAGACAAGGAAAGATAAATATAAAAATAACATGTACATTAAATCATCAGCTAGAGTGAGATTCAGCGCCGACTCTGAAATATGCAAATTGGTATATTATGGAAACCTGAGCAATGATAAGAAAAATATGCATCATGAGCGAGATATTTATGCCCATCGTTCGTTTTCTTTCCCTCTGTTCTTACACTGTTTCTTCTTCTCTTTTTATCGACCTTTGCGTGCAGCCCGAGAGTGTGTGCGTGCATAAGAAAGAAGGGGAGAGGAGAGAAAAGTGTAAAGCAAAAGAGACGAAAAACTGCCCGAAAATGATCGCAATTTAAAGCAAGAAAAGAATAGAGAAAACTGGAATAAGTGGGTGGAAAAGACGAAATCTTTTATGTGGAAAGGTATTTTCAGCATTTGGAACGTTTGAGTTTGTAGGCAACTCGAAGATTTTGGATTTTGTGTGTTTGTGTATGATTGTGTGTGTGTGTGTGTGTGTGTGTGTGTGTGTGTGTGTGTGTGTGTGTGTGTGTGTGTGTGCGCGCGCGCGCGTCAGGTAATGCCAACACCTGAGGATCATTTTCTTCCTTTCTCCCTCAAGGCAAACCAACTTCTTTCACACAACCTTCAGGGAAGCCATTCTCTCTCTCTCTCTCTCTCTCTCTCTCTCTCTCTCTCTCTCTCTCTCTCTCTCTCTCTCTCTCTCTCTCTCTCTCTCTCTCTCTCTCTCTCTCTCTCTCTCTCTCTCTCTCTCTCTCTCTCTCTCTCTCTCTCTCTCTCTCTCTCTTCTATCTTCTCTCTCTCTCTCTCTCTCTCTCTCTCTCTCTCTCTCTCTCTCTCTCTCTCTCTCTCTCTCTTTTTTTCCCAGGCCTGGGATTTTTCCACTGACAAAGGAGTGGTTATTATCCCCCAGTGAGCACGGGGGATGGGGTGTGTAGTGTGTGAAGGTCCTGGCAGTACATAGAGATCAACTAATGAGCCTTGCTGTAATCGGGAGGATACTTGCTGGCGATGACGGGTCCAGCTGATGATCAGTCCGTGGGTGAATTAAATACCACACACACACACATACATACCACACCACACCACACCACACACACACACACACACACACCCCTGTCATCACTTTGGCTCGTGTCATTCCTGGGGACGAATTCTCCTCCGGCAGACTGTGTCCTGCGCCTGACAACATCAAGAAAGAACAGACGAAAAAATTGTTCATA